>NC_090197.1:35115555-35415555 GCF_033026475.1 Channa argus
ATATAATTTAAAAAGCAGGCTGACACATCTATTTATGAAAGCAAGCAATCACAACACACACACACCCACAAACTATATTGATTACTGGAATAAAAACAAAGCATCTAATATTGATTATCTTGTCTTTTTGTGTATAAGAGTCAAGCAGTGGCGAGTAATCAAGGGCATTACAGCATCACGCAGGAACACATAACAGCTTCTATTCCTGGCGAAGATCCTGAGCACAGAACAATACTAGAGCCATCAATAAACCCCAGCAAAATCCTTGTATTTTTAAGCCTATAGCAGTTTCTGTTTCACAAAGACTTCAGGCATAAATTTATTATTTATAAAGACCTAACATAGGATCACAAAGCTAAAATTCCACCTTTAATCACCAGGATGCATAGTTACATGCTGACAAAAGGTACTGTAATTGTGACTGTATTTTTAGAATATTTGCTAAGCTACATTACACCATTATAATCAGCATTAGGCATTACATCACAGCATGTAAGAGAGTGAGCGAGCAAGAGAAGCAAATAAGTGCTTGAAAGGGAACATTACGTTCTCTCTGAATATAAAGCTCAAATGCCAGAGTTTCCCATTTGCATTGAATGAGTCATCCGTAGAGACATCCAGCTTTATGATTGGTCTGATTCGCGAGTAACGCTGTACTGAGCCCCCAAGAGCATAGTGCAAGAATCAAACTGACACTTATTGGCACTGTGTACACGATGAATACAGCAGACAACCGTTCGGAAGCACACAGCAATGATCCCTCAAGCTGCTGAGATACATAGGCAATTATGATCCGAACTGGTGGATAATAAGGTATCAAAGGTGCTGTAGACTGCAGTTTGATGCGACTCAATTATTAAAGGCATTACCAGCTGAATTATGTGATTTCTGCAATGCTGTCTTTGTTGTTGTCACACTCTGAAAACAGAGCTGTTACACAGTACTGTAGGATGGTAATGCGTTGGCAAACACACTGCCATTACCTCTAGCCTGCCTCTATTAGTGTGATTCTCAGCTCATTATATCGGGAGGAAGTCCAACTACATACTGATGAATTACTTCATTCAAGACAACACTTGTTAAATCAACCAAAGGACAATAAACATATGCTGATTTATGGTAGAGACTGGACACAAATACATACACATTCTACACGGGCCGTCCAGAGAAACTCAAAATGTAGCAGTGACCTTTACAAATGAAGAAAAGGGAAAGAAATTGAGGTTTCTGCCGGCAGCTCACCTAGCTGTGCCCTCTCCCTCTGGACATCTTTGAAGTTGAGTCCGCTGGTCAGGGTGCTTTCGCGGTAGCGGTGGAGGGCCTCCCGCCTCCCGTTGGTTCCCAGCTCTCGGAGCACGGAGGGTTTTAGAGGCTCCGCTTTGAGACCGTGGGTCCATCCTGAGAAGTCAGGTACCGTCCACTTCACCAGATCCTCCAGCCGCACAATCACCTTCTCAGACACTGCAATTACCTCATGCTGAAAGGAAACAGCAGAATTACAAGAGAGATATGTGACATTGATTATTGATTATTTACTTGTGCCACAATGTTTTCACTCTGTTTGAAAAAGCTTGTTGAGATTATCTCCAGGTCTGCATGATGGACATTAAACATAAATACCACAGTACAAAAATACTCCTGATTCCCGAGGTAGAAAAACATCAACAAAATGTATTTAAAGGTTTGCAAACATTATGCAGAATAGATGCAATTTTTTTAAATGGTCACAATAATACAATATGCTATATTTTTTAGAGAATACATGCACAGTAAGAGTATTTTAACATGGTAGTCAATATGGAGCAAGGTTTACATACTTAACTGTTTATACTATTGGTATAATAATATTACTGCATCAAACCACACAAGCATACATCATACATTTTTAATGTAAAATCTTTCTAATCTAATCTATTACAGTAAACTGCAACAGTCAAATAGAAATAAAGACAAGTTACCTCATATGTGTACTTGCAGTGTTTGACTAAATACTTATTGTAGTTACATTTCACTTTTGGTAGGTAATGTGTGGAAGTATGTATGTGAGCATAATCAGGTTCAAAGTCTGGTTTAAAAAAGGAGTAAAATTAGGACAAAGATCTGAAGAAACAGGGCAAACAAGAGAATGTCCTTATTTATCAACTAAATTGGTATGTGTGTCAAGCTGCATTACGGCTGTGGATACACATTAATGTAAGTAAATTACAGCAGCATGAATATGGATGGTGCGGATGATTGCTGAATTGAATTTATGCCAGCAGTCAAATCAATGTCAATGAGGACGCAGTTGTTTTAGACTTTTTGATTAGCATTTAGGAAGTCGGGCTCCTGATATTCACCGTGACTGTTGAGATTTTATGCCTTACAACCACAAGTCACACTAGGTGGCTATGATTACACCTTGAGAGAGTCGACAAATAAGAGGAATGCGATGCGTTACAACAAGGGTGTAATGAATGAACAGCAGAACGCTATCAGCCACAGGTCTCTGACACAATAAAACTAATGTGACTCTGTCAGGAAACTATAAATGTGAGTCTAGAGTAGTGATGTGCATGGCTGACACTGAGGTAAGCTGAATATAGCTGTGGTGCTTTTGTGTACATACTTCAGTCTGTTCAGTCAGCTTACTTAATATGATTTGCTCTCCCTCCAGTGTGTCCTTCAATCCTTTTTTTCCTGTGGTTGATTCAGCCCCTTTTAATAACTCTAATACTCGAAGAACTACAAGCCCAATGGAGAGAGGGAAGGAAGCAGAGATGCTTAAATGTGTTTCCATTTGAAGGGCTAATGGCTGAAGTACTTGTTACCAACTGAGTGGTGTGGTGTGTGCTGGAAGATGGCTATTACAGAAAAAGGGAAATCTGGAGGACAGATGTGCACAGGCAGAAATGCAGACACCAAGTAGGTCTCTGATGTTCACCTTGGTTATCTCCAATTTACCAGACATCTGACTGCCTCTACAGAGTTCCAGTCATCATTCATTTTACTGACATGAAATAACACTTATTCATGCTATATGGACATTTTTACAAATTGTATATCTGAATGTTGAGAAGACTGACGCAGTGCGAGCTACACCTATATAATCCAATTTAACTCAAAAAACTGCAGTAAATCCTTCCTTTGTGACTCTTAAAATGTCACATTCAGTTTTCTTTTAGGACATTTAAGGCTGCATTTCTCTGCTTTTAATGGATTATTTCAAACTGTTCCCATTATTTTACGGCTACTCTGAAAACAAACGCATGAACACATGACTTTTCTGCTTCTTTTAAGATTCCCTCTGAGTGCTCTGTCTATACAATTACCCATATTCAGTTCTCACATCATCTGCAACTACAGGCGTATCAAATCCCAACCAGTTGGAGACAGTATTTCCTTATAAAGGAAAAGCCTGTGAGGGATAGCTTGATATAGCTGTGCCTCCCTCACTAAGTAGAAACATCAAACATGGGTTTTCGGTCTTCTTATAATGAGCTGTCTTCAGCTGTCAAGTGGTGGCGGGTGGTTGTAAACGGCTTTCCATGCAATGAAAAACTGACTGCTGCTTCTGCCTTCAGAAAAGCAGGCCATTTGAATAATGTAGAGCAACAGCAAATAGCATTCAGCCTGAAGCCAAATGCCAAATTGTACTGTATCTCTGCAGAATTAACTAACATACCTTGATGAAATCTACTGACACACAACAGAGAAGCACAATCATGAAATATTCCAGCTCAGTGCAATGAATGCTGTGCTGTTAGTGTAGGAGTCCAACAGAAATACTTGGAGTTATTCAGTAGTACACCAGAGCATACACACGCAGCCACAGAAAGCCTTCAAAACCCTCAGCCATTCTCTCTATATCAATCAGCTGCATGACATGGTGCCTCGTGTGAGTGTCAACAGATCCTGTTTGGAGACTTGTTCGGCTTGAGAGCAAAACACAACAGGTGAGAGCAATTCAGCAGCTGTCAACACAGTCTAGAATATAATCAGTCTATGAACTGAGCCACAGCACTAAAAACAGGCTACATCCATTTGCTTTGCCACTTACTGTTTTATTTTATATATATATTCTGCCAACGTTACACTAGCTGAAGTTTGTGGGCTGCAGGGTGATGTAGCACATACAGTCAGGAAGCTGAGTACTGGCTTGTGGTTTGGATAAGTCACGATATTTGATTGAGAAATGTTTATGCAAATACAGCAGAATTAAGTCTTGTAGTGTGTTTCTATGCAAGAGGTTTCTGAAAACAAGCCAAGGCAGTCAGTTATTGAGAAACAATCACAACAGTAGTGTTGCAGTGGCCTAGTATGCTACTACAAAATAAAAACCAGAAAATAGGAAGAGACTATACTAGTACTGCAGCCAGAGATTATTTTCATTAATCTATCGTTTGTTGAGTCAGTTAATAATTTAGTTCAGAAAGGAAAATGAGACGTTTATTCAAGCCACAGTAGGGGAGAAGTGCAAATATTATAAAACGGAGAAGCTGAAACCTGAATATATTTAACATCTTTGCAAATGTTTGCTGTTTTTCTAGTTTGAATTGAATTAGAAAAAAGAAGAAATTTAAACTCATCATCTTGAAAATGGGGAAACTTTGGTGATTGTAATGTTTTAACTTGTACTTCTTTTATACACCAATGAATAAATGCAATTGAGAATTTAAAAAATCAGTTGTTGTAGCAACACATTTTTACTTAATGCATGACTTAAACACTTTGTCCATTAGTAACATGTCAACTCCTTTCTGTAAATCTATTAACGGACTAATTGCTTCAGCGCTAGACAAACTCTTCCAAGATTAATTATTCCAGTGGCATTCATCGGCACTTCAGGGGTCGTCTACTGACTACTTGGATTTTCGGGTTTCAAAGACGAGCTTTAGAAACTTGGGCCCTTGCTCTTGTGTAAATGTCGCCCGTCCACACTGTGCTGTCATATCGAGTTATGCAGTTGATAGTTTGGCAAAGTGGCAGACACAGCCAACAGGCCACTTGATAATATAGGTCAGAGGACTGCAAGCCTGCAGCCAAGAGGTGACACTCCACATCAGCAACATACCAAACAGCCTGTTTGTCTTTTCAGTGACATTTCCTACACAGATGCATTATAAGAGCATTTATACACCCTAAACCGTGCCCTCAATGTGTTGCCATAGTTTTAGCCGCGCTATGTCTATAATTGCACATGCTACTCAACTGCTCGTTTTGGGATTGTGTTAAAACGCACGGCAACACATTAGCAGCTGAATGTTACATTCTGTCTCGGTACTTCTATCAATAATTCATATTATTGCTGCAGCAGCATGATATCTCCAAAAACATTACAGAGTGAATTTATTGCTATGACTGCACATAATGGACTGAAAGAGGAAGAAACAGACTTCTGCTGTGAAACTGTAGATAACTCTGTCCCAGCAAACTGTGACTCCAGCAATCTCACTGAAATTAAAGCCGCTAAAATCCATATCATTCAATTTATATGGATGCGGTGGTATAGGGGTGGCTCAACAGCACATGAGAGACACACATTCCTAATTCTGTATTTTGTGATCCAATTAGAAACAATGCAGCCTGAAATATTCCATATTACCCAGAACAAACAGTCAGACATTCCGGACTGTCAGCGTTTTGTGGCGGAGCGGCTCATCGTTCGGACAGGACTCTCAGCTTGGGAGTCAAGGGGTGCACGCTCCCAGTGGGTCGTGTCTTTCTATACTGTGGGTACACACACTGACACACACCCACACACACACACACATACTCGGGGCTCCTGTCATGCTGGGAAGGTTTCAGCCTGCTGCCTAAGAGAGGTCAGCCCTGGAATTCCTGAGGCCAAAGGAGATTAGTAATTGAGTAATGGACATGGTGACATGGACAATGAGGAGACAGAGAGGGAGAGAGAGAGAGGAGAAGGAGGGAAAAAGATGGAGAGAAAGAGGGTATGAAACACAATATGAGTTCATTATTTCCCCTCCCCATGACAGACCTTGGCTTCAGTGTCCCAAAACAAACTTATCTGGGAATTAAAAAGGAGCTCTGGGGACTAAGCCAGGGACACTAGAATATGTTCTTACACTGCCTGAAGACTGGAAAGAGTTCAAGGTACAACATTTAAAAGGTGAGAATTATTGTACCTAATGTTCTGGAAATTAATGCATGCAGTTTATTCATATGCATAAAAGTTGCTGTAATGTCTACAGGGTGCTGAACTCATCTTTTATTCAGTGATTCCATTAAGAGATTGCATGAGCTAGATATATAAACTTTGCATTCTCGCACAGCTATAATGACCGAGGGGGAAAAAGTGAGATAACAGGAGTTCTCAAAGCCTTTCTGAAAGTGGGTGAGGCATCCATCATGTAAGGTGACACCACAAAAAATACCTGTGTCAGCTTCCTTGGATCACTGCAATGCTTGTGTTTTAGGAAATGCACATACACACACATACAAAAACTAAATGGATGATTCCATATGCTCCATCTAAAAAACTGCAGTTAAGAATGAATAATACTGGCTAGAGCTTAATATGTGTGGCTGCATTCTCCTCAAAGGTTATAATAACTATACAACTGTAGCTGGGGGGCAGTGGAGTCATGCATCAAGGCAAATGTTTGCCTGTTCAAGTGGCTAGTCAATGACAAACTGAAAAAAACCCAAGCTAAAGGGCTCCAAAAGTCTCTTGTGTGTTGACAAACTGGGCGCTGCTGTAACATATTATTACTTATGCTGCAAAGACAAAACAGTTTGGTGAAAGAATCAGAAGATTGTGAAGGACGGGAATGACAAGTCATAAACCAATGGGAAATGTTAGTGGGTTTTTATAGCCTTTGAAGTCCAGGGTATTCCATTTTAAAAGTTTTAAATTACACTATCCTAAAAAGCTGGTAATAATTTACATGCTATTTCAGCAATGGTGAGGAATTCACTGGGGGGCAGTGTTCAGAGTTAATGACTTGTTCTGCGGCAGGAGGCGGCACACATGCGTGCACGCCACACATGCACACTAACTCCCCCACCCACCACCACAACCACCACCACCACCACCTCTAAATTCCTGCCATTGTTGTGTGAATGGGGAGATTTGGCATAATGCACAGACTTTCCAAGACAAGAGAGAAGTATAGATATTCTAAGGAGATCACTGTAAATAAAAAAAGTGCCATATCACATTTGCACTCCATTCATTCAGCAGAACAACCTTATCCATCAAAATGCTGTTCGCATATCTAAGCCACTTACACTTAACCCAACTAGCATCCCAGATGCCTGGATTACCCATTCAGGGTTTTTCCCCTAGGAAAAATCAAAGAAGCAGCAAATGAATACAATCTAATTTCCCTACAAGCTGGCTTTCCAAGCACTGAAACACATGCATGGACTACTGCCACAAACTGAAGAAATGGCTCTGGATGGATGCCAAAGTGTTTTCCACAGCAATCAATACTGGCCTACTGCTGCAGTCCCCAGCCTGTCAGTGTGTGTGTGTGTGTGTGTGTGTGTGTGTGCGCACTGTATACTGTATGTATGTATGTATGTATGTATGTATGTATGTATGTATGTGTGTGTGTGTGTGTGTGTGTGTGTGTGTGTGTGTGTGTGTGTGTGTGTGTGTGTGTGTGTGTGTGTGTGTGTGTGTGTGTGTGTGAGAGAGAGAGAGAGAGAGAGAGTGTGTGTGCCAAAGCCTTGTCAGCTACAGGGACAGAATAGAGGAGAAGAGAGGTCAGATGAAATCAGAGGTGATGATAATAGCACATTAATATAACATGATCCAGAAATATTCTCTGCGGTTGTGAATTCCCATTAAGAGCGCCTTGCTGTATTTGCAGTAAAGTGGGATACATAGTATAAGATAAGCATAAGCAATTAACTGCCTGAAGCAGAGTGTATAATAGGTGGTTGCTGTGTGCGGTGAGCTGTTATCTACAACAGCTCTCTCCTGAAATAGGGAGTCCAAAAACAGAAAGTATTACAGTACCAGGAGGAGAGGCAGCCCATTTGGAGTGAGAAGAAATAATGTGTCACTCAGTGAGTTTTAAAACACATGTGACTGTTTAGTCAGTGGCAGTTTGCAGGCAGACAAATACAGCAGAGGCCCCAATCGAGGGTTTGTCATAATGGGTGAGCAACTCGACACAAAGCCTGTTTAAAGAGCAAGCAGGGCTCAACTGGTGGGGGTAAACATTGTTTGTCAGGCTGGGATACAATGAAAAATAGAGCTTCCTCCACATATGGACTTAATAATTAACTCAGTATAAATAGATTAATACATTTTCTCTGGCGGTGTTTATCAACTGTTCAGCAAGCACAGGCGCCGAGAGTGGGGTTTATTCAGTGAATCACTATTTTTATTTCTAGCCAAAGCTGACCGGCCTTAAAGCTGGCTGCGTTTAAAAGGAATTGACCTCCAACCCTGTGTCAGAAGAAAAACAAGCACAGTAGGTCATGGGTTGGTTCCTCTTGTCGCTGCACAGCAAAACATGGCAAACGCCGCACAAGAGAGGCTGAAAGCAAACAAATACCTGAGAAATCACTAGGAAATGACATCATGCCTGGGTGCTGTGAGCACAAGCGAATCAGTAATCCAATTCTAGAGAGATAGTTCAACACAAGGCTGTTGTGGCGTCTTCAAAAAGTCATGCCTTTTGGTAATTAGAGGATATTCAGGCTTCGGGCTTAAGATAATAGCTATCTACAAGATATGAGGTGTGATCTCACAGAGAAAGGGAGCAACACAGCACTGTCTGTTTACATGTCAAATGTCACAAACCGAGTCTGTTTTATGCTGTGTGAAAATATTAAGTAAATCCAACATGATCTGAGAATAAATGTCAGGAGCCTCAATGATATCTAGTTGTGGCTTTACCTGATGCTGTCTGTGCTCATTTAGCAGTAAAAACCTTGTGAAAATAGCACACTTCCTGAGAGCTGTGAGTTATCAAGTTCATATCTGCATGACTCACTGGGCTAATTTGAACTCTTGATTTTCAGCCAGTCAATAACAAATTTACAATGTAACTCCTCAGCCATTAATCTGCCTTCATATACTAACATGGTGCTGGAGAAGAAAAATGACTAATGTGAGATTTATATACGCGGCTTCTCGGTGCAGCTAAAAATGAACCCTTCACTGATGTTTACCTTTTGAAAAACAAACACAATCGTCACTCAGGCGCACGGATGAAGAGCAGACGACTTTTAATATTATGGGTTTTTGTACCTGGCTGGTTTACCCTTCCTGTTTGCTTTGTGCATTATGGGTTGTTGCATGTGTACGCTCCTAGCTGACTCATGCGGTGCCGATTAGCGTTATGGGGCAAAGTCAGCGAGAATCTGAATGGGCTCAGTGAAGGTCATAAACTGACTTGAAGTTGTCAGGGCAATTTCCACTCCGTAATATAAAGTAAGAGGTCTGATTTGCTGAGAGCAGGGAGGTTTGACAAGGCCTTTAATTGAGGTCACCCTGCAGGCACCTACATTGCACTTAAACACCAAATTATATTATTTCATAGTCTGGCCTTCTTTAATCAGAGTGCAACTTCAAAGAAAGTGAATATGTCTCTGGTGTTTGCAGGATTGTGTGCTGTGATACCAGTTGCTACATAATTCATGGAGCAAAATTGCTTTTATTCCTCTTGTGATTCCACTCTGTTATCAATTACACAAACTGCAGCAAATGTTTTCCCTTCTTGCATCATGCTGTGCTTCACTGTATGTCCCAAATTCTTTGAGATGGGATTTGCATGGGGCAGTGTGGCCCTCCTGGTTGTCAATATAATATTTTCCACATATACCCATTGAACTGGAATGTAAGCACTTTGCAATGCAAATAAGTCTTCGGGAAAGGGGCGGAGCTGACATATCGTTGCGCAAGTGTGGCCTCCGAATCGGCGATGCTTGCACTTAAAGTAATTACTAAATAATTGTAGCGTGTTAAAGGCTAAAGCGAGGTGGCTTCAGGAGATGATACCCGCTCATAGACGAATTGTACCACAAAGATGATAGCTTGTCTAAGCGGCGGGCCATAAATAGCCACCTTTCTCATGAAAGGGAAATGTGATAGCGCACTCTATTACTCAAGAGGAAAGAATGTAAGTAAACCATCAGCGGAAGAGTCAAGTACAAACACGGCTTTGTCCTTCGTTATAAACAATGTAACGGCAGCAGAGAATAATTTCCATCCAGCCGCAAGTGATCAGAAGCAGAGATTGGCAATTAAAGTGCTGTTGTCGCTGGCTGAGGAATCTCTGAGAGCAAAACAAAACATCATTTGTTTTATAGCCGGTGAAGGGAAAAAAAACAACTCTCAATAATCAGAGTAATGCCATTCAGTGCAACGATGTAACCGGATCACAAGCGCCACATATGGCCACAGTCAATCATAACTATTGCTTTTCTGTGCCAACAGCGGCTTAATGTAACACAGAGGCGTTTTAAGTGCTGCCTGTAAATGTGAGCTGACAATATCACATTGTTGGGGATGGAAATGTTCACATGGAAAATTATGCAAAGCGCAGAGAGTAGTTAAAACGTGTCAGCGCTGGCTTTGCTCTGCCACGCTTAATGACTCGTTCAGCCTCTTTCAACATCAGGCGGCATTACAAAACATCTAATAACTATCGCACTGAGCGATCTGAGCCAGCTTGATCCCATGCATTCATTACCGTTTCGCAATTTCCGCCCATATGTCAGTATTTGACACGGTTTACCAAGAAATGAAATGACGGAGCCTCGGCGCAGGATTCTTGCGGATTTTCCCCTTTTATAACACAATTAACCCCATACAGCGCAGCGACAGCCTTACAGAGCGCAGCTGGACAAGTGCACAATCAGCAGTTGATAACACAATAGACAAACAGGCTAAAGTAAAACTGGAGAACAAATAGCGCTGTAGGTCACTCTGTCACGGCTCGGATTCATCAATGTCAGTATGAATGCAAGCGAGCGCCTGCGTCGCTATACATCCACTGCCAAGTCTTAATGCAGTAAAGATGCTGCTTAATAAAACGGCAGAAAAACTCAGCACACACGCGAAAAAACAACAATCATACACAATCATTCACCAGGCGATCGATATTCCTACCTCCCCGTGCGTGACTATCCGTCCCTGGGGAGTATCCTCGGGAAGAAAATAAAGTTTGGAGCTTGATAAAAGTTGCTTGCTTGTTCTTTCTTCCCAGAGCAACTGGAGCTCCGCTATGCAAATAGGATCCTCCGGTTTACATCTGACGAAGAAAAAGTCTCCGAGAGACAAAATCCTCGGTTTGCCGTCCAAGTTAAATTTAAAGGCTTTATAGAATATATATGGTCCATGTAAACCGCAAGACGAGCCCACCCACTGTAGAGAAGAAACACAAAGGGAGAAATTAGTGAATTGCTTATCAACTAACATGGTAAACAAATCGTAGCTTTTTGGCCACAAATATTTCAAACATCGCTGCGCAATTACGCACGGCTGGCAAATATCAAACTAGTATATCTCCGTTTCTGCACAAAATTAGTATCATGTAACTATTTTTAGATGTGACACGGATGTGGTGATACTAAATGCCATGTGTCAAAGTTTGGTAGATAAGACACGTGAGTACAGTTTACAGTAAGTGACCATACATCTCAGTGCGAAAATAAAATAAATCGACGCCTGATAACAAACGTTACCTTCAGTGAGTTCGGCTCCATCTCGACGTTATGAATTGATTAAACTCAACATGCTCTCCAAACTTGCTGGCTTGAATGGATTGCCGAAGGTCCTGCAAGGGAGATATTTGTGTGGAGTTCAAAACACTGCGTATCTTGTGGATGAAGAATTGGGCAAAAATATGTTTAGGGCGCAGAGATCCTGCAAGAAACACTGCGCAAATTTGTGTATTCGTTTAGTGAAGCAAATCTGTGGTAATTAATTCGTGGCGCATTTATATCAATTGCACTCACACGTGTAGACTAAATACGAATATGTAAATCTAATTAAGTAAACGTATTTCAATCATCAGTGAGTCCTGGTCGTATGTTAGAGGATAAAAGGTTGTTTTCACAAATTTGTCCGCCCACAAAAGCTTAATTGATGCTAATATTGTGGATTCGTAGGCTTTTGCGCGACTATGTTTCTTCCAGGACTTCTGTAAAAGACGTTCAGTATGAAAGCACATTTCTCACAGTAATGACACTGAGGCGCTTGCTGTGGATGCCTTCAAGAAACAATGTTACATGAAAGTTAATAGGGCTATCAAATGATTCCTCAAAAGGCAATGTGGGACCCGTGAGGTGGTTTGCTTTGATCGGTACTTGGTATGCGCTATGGCTTGGGCGTGCAGCTCGGCTCTTAATACTGAAAATTATGGCCTGTATATATTTTTGAGGAAAACATGAAAAGACAAAATTGGCAGAGTTAGAAAAGCGGGCGTCACGAGTAGGAATTCACGAGGCTGTCTGTCCAGATGTAAATCTGGTTAAAACGCTGCGCTGACCTTGTGAAGACAGCGGTATGTATATTTGACACGGGTTAACGCGTTTGTACGATCAAAGCCTCTTATGTATTTATGTTAATTAATATTTATTGTTATTAACAGCGGGGAATTACAGTGGCACAGGAAATCCATATACGCGTGTAATTTATTAAGAAGGGATCTGATATTAATACCGAATTACACAAACTTCACGTTTTCTATTTACATCTGTTGACTCATTGTCCTTTTGGGCTCCGATGGCTGAATGTGTCAGCTGTCTTTTCTCGGCTGTCTGGAATTATTTATGTACCCAACGTTACCAGTTCAGTCCACAGGGCTGTGCTGTTTCTCCAACGCCGTCCACCCTTTGCCCTGCATTTATCCACCACTCACATCCCAGAGCATGTAACAGCGACATATAGGCCCACTTCTTCAAACACCGGGTATTTCAAGTACACCATTACGCAATGCGCCTCTTCCCTGTAATGACGCATAACGCATACATGAGCATTGATTCACGTCCAGTAAAGTGTGTTCCTGTCTACCACACTGGACATGTTTTCTTCTTGTGGTTGAGCCGCTCTCATGAATTGTTGTCTGGTATTTACCCTAATGCCAAACAGAGCCTGATGATTAAGTATCAGTGACATGGAGGCTCATACTAATAATAATGCAGAACATTTGTAAATAAGATTTCCATAATTTTAGTGCTTTCGCCACCAGAGTGTATCTCCACTACCCCCATTCAAAGAAGCAGCAGAACATAATCTATTAATGCTAAAATAGCTGAGGCAATGTTCTGTGACACTCGGATATTTTAAGTAGCAGTTTAGAGCTATGGTCCAGAGTAAAAGGTGGATTACCCAGAGGCTCATTGTTTGACATGTGGCTGCAGCAGTGTTGGGATTCCTGCAGTGAATCCAATATAAACCACAGTTCTTTGTGTTATCTTTGCTGATTTCTCTCGCAGTCATTTCAGTGGCTGAATTAATGGGGTTGCATTGTTAATGGCAGCCACTATAATGAAGTCCCCAGTTAATCAATGGCACCATTCGAGCTCTTATCTGACAATTGCAAGTGTTTGCTTGTCAACAGACAGGGCTCAGCAGTGACCGCAGCATTATGATGCAGATATTACTGTTTGCTGTGTGGAAGTCTCACTTTGAGGCATTTCTCCTAAACAATATATGTGCTCAAAGAGAGATAGACATCTGACAATTTGATGATTTTATGGCAGAGTATTAGAGGCATCTTAGAGCAGAGTGGGATCGCATGCTGCATAATAACATGTGGTGCCCAAAACTCTACACACCCATGTGGTTTAATTGTCTCAAAATGACTTTAATAGAAGATGCTAAAAAAAATCAATAAGACATATTTGCATGGTTTCAACTCCTGAGTAACATGAACATGTATGAAAGCAATAAGGTTCCCAAAGAATCTCTACATTAGTCAATATGTAAATACGTCCTGTAAGACACATTGGACACTTTGGACACCACTTTCAGGCACATGTCTAACACTGTGAGAATTAAATGTGTTATACAGTATCCATGCTGAAAAGTGGCAGCTCAAATCCCCTTTAGTAGGTTTAAAAGTAACCCTCCTTAAGTCCAGCCTCACATGTGGGCTGTGAATTTTAAATGTTTTTCCACTTTAGGCACTCAAATAGTTTTTTCCACTCTTGCAATCGCCTCTCACAAGTTTGTTTATTGGGGCATTTTGCTAGTCGAGTAAGTCAAATAAAATCATTCACTATTTGAATATGTTTGTTACATCGTGTGACACAAAACTGTTCTTACTGCTAGTACAGCACAAGTGAACACAAATACTCTACACAACAGGCACTAAAATGCTTCATTAAATGAAAGCAAAACAGAATAAATATATTTGCTTATTTGTTTCCTGTAGCAGAAACTTGACAGATACATGGTAAAGCTTGTTTTCTCAGCACAGGTGTTCTACATTCCACATAATGAGGCAACCTCAGCAGGGAACCACCAATGTGGTTGGAAAATCACCTCAGAATGGCGGTTTAAACCACAGCAGAACACAAAAGCCATTAAAAGAGTGTACCCCTCTGTAATTCTGACCATATGTTTGCATGCTTTTATGATAAATATGAATTTTAGTTAAAATACAGTTAACCTTTAACCATCACAGAGTTACAGGAAAGAAATCAACCAACAGACAGCTGCTGATGAAGTATAAATTCACTGGCTTCACCCAGAGGAATGAAAGTATTATTATTATAAGGTAATATTATTACGAATTATCAATTCCCGGTCCATTCTGGCTACGTTTCGAGACACTGTTGGAAAGAAAGTGAACCCCAAGTTGCTTCCCGGTGGGTCAGGTGAGCACCTAGCATGGGAGCCCAAGCCTCGATTCTGTGAATGGGTGAATGAGAAGCAACATTTCAAAGTGCTTTCCATAAAAGCGCTGTCCAAGTGACCATTTCATGTTTGATTTAGCTTAGATTTCCTCCATTTTATATCAAAACTCAATTTTTTTGAGTTTTTGACAGATTTTAAACAAGATATTCGAAGATATATATATATATATATATATATATATATATATATATATATATATATATATATATATATATATATATATATATATATATATATGAATGTATGAAATATGACACCAAATTAGCTGCTTGCCTGCATGAAACCAAAGTTGGTAGTTAATTGACCAAAGACTGTAGTCAAAGACAGTGTCATGTTATCATAGGTTTGCTGAACAACTAACACTAAATAGCTTACATTTTCATTTTTCTAAAACAAAAACACTTTTATGTATTACATACATATATTCATAATTCAGTGGTTTACACTTACAAAAGTTTCTAAGGTTATTCTGTATGTAAATGAGAACATGCTTTTTGGGGGGAGATGGGGTCTTTTTCGGTTCTGTTCAGTAAAGTTTCTGAAGCTAAACTAAATCAAAAATATGTTTATGTACTTGTGAAACTCTTTTATGCAAAGAGTAAGTTTTCAGTTGCTCATTTCCTGGAAGGAAGCCACTTCCCTCACTTCAACCTAGAGATAGCTCAAACTGGCTTATATTAAAAAAACAATGGGGGAAGAAATACTCTATTATACTCAAATAATACAAACCTCGTCCCTCCAAATAAAAATTAGAGTTCCATTGTTGTTTTAATACTAAACTAGTGATGCTTAAGCTGCAGTAGGTCAAAGTAGAAGCAAATTTAAACATTTTAAATGTTGAGATCTGGCATCTGGACCATTATGTAATAGGTTCATCATATTTGATATGCAAAAGAGGGTAAGGCCAACACTCACTGCTTTGCATAAAAGTGGGCAAATTTAAAGCCCTTAATTTGCAAAGTATCTTGTTATTATATTATTAAATGTAGTTGAGTTAAAAGTACAATTGTTTCCTTTAAAAATGTAGTAGCACAGAAAGAGATGAACATACTTGTGTAATGTAGAAGCACGTTAAAAGTGAAAATAAACAAGCAACTTTTTCAACAAGATATGAGACACCGGATGGTTAGGAGCTAAATCTTACGTTTACTAGTAAAAGCTCTCAGCGTGATACAAGGAGCTACATTTCTCTCTGCATTATGAAAATCTACAAATGACTAAAGCGAGAAAACGTCTGAGAAATTAGGGCAAAACACTCTATCTCCAACTCATTCCACATGCACAATTGCATTACCAGCTGGATATCCATCTATCAGCAATGGAAAGCCCTGGGACATTAAAAATCCATCAAGTAAATATGTCCCGGGGAACACGTTTCAATAGTAACTTTACACCTGCGTCTTTGTGCTGCTGTAATCACATGACAATGCCTCCTGTCTGCCGCATGACTTTAGGAAAGGTAACAGGAGATGTGAGTGCTGTTGCTGGGCTAATTTTAGCCTCTTAGACTCATCATAACATGGTTTTACATTTCTCTCCATTCAATCACATGTGGGTCCAACTACGGAAGATGGCACACAAAGAAAAGAAATCCAATTAGTTTATTGAAAGGATCACTTTTAATCAGGCCGTTAGGTTCAATATCTTCATCTTGAGGCAATTTTAGAGGATTTTTGCGTATATTAGCAGGTGTCAGCCAGTGCACTGTGGGCTGAATATTGACTGAGTTAGCTCATAAATATCTGTGATGCAGTGATATCTTCACAACATCAAAGGAGCCACCACATGCAGTGAACTGTGTTGATTATTACTGTTCACAGCAGAATACAAGAAAAACAACATGCATTTCTGTCTCTTTGTTCTCATCTTATATCGCAGTTTTTCATCTGAGCTACCATACCTCATTATGTTTTATGGATTTAATTGCAATATTCAACACTGAGGTCCCTCATTTCTAACAAATTGCCATTGATCATATTTAATAACAAATATTTATATGTGTGTTAGGCACAGTAATTCATAAGGAAAACACAGGCTGGCTCACACTAAAAGGCTGCCATGACAATGAACTAATTGTCTGCAAAACACAATTTCACATTCACAGACCACTATTACCGCTGAATTGTTTAATAATGTCAAGTGAGTCATTTTATTGAGCGCCACACAAATGTAATCATGCGGCAGGGCAACGTGAATTTGAGTGTATACAAGTGTTAACATCACTATGGGTTTTAAGTTATTACTGCTGCAGCAAATGTAAATTTGCCTTATTGATGGAGAGTCCTCAGCTGAATCAGAAATATGCAAACCACAAACAAAATAGGCTGCTTCATTCCCCTGCCATCTGCATACACATCAGGACACACACACCACACGCACACACACAGCCACATTTTATATCTCCCATCTGAAACCGGGATTAGAACCATGAATAATGTATTTATGTAAATGTCTGATGGGTATAACTATAAAAGATGAGAGTGATTGAAAAGGCATTTTGTTAGATTGAGTTACAGCTGCCTGTGAGTTATGAATGTTTTCAGTGCAGGGAGTCAGGCAAACACCAGTGAATCTAAAAAGAAATGCCTTAGTTCTGAAGCAAAGAGGTCACAGAGTCACCTCCACGTCTGAGGAATGCATTAATACAAAACCTGATCTCAGCATTTATGATTCAGTCAAGTTATTAGGCCCAGTGGTCAAACTATCGTTGACTATAAAGACACTAAGGACACTGACCTCAGCGTTTACCATCTGCGTAATGCATCACCAATGCCTTTCCTGTCTAGCGCTGAATGGTTATAAAATAGGCATAAATGTCAACAGACATCTATGATCAGATTATTCACTGATGCGAGTCAACCATCCTTCTGGGCAGAGAGTACTGCATTATATATAAGTCTAATAACTGTGTGTATAGGCAGCTACAGTGCAGCCGTTTTACACAGGCAGTTTCATGATTTGTCATAAGATATTCTATTTGAATAGCAGCTTCACTTGTCATGTGTGCAATACTTTCGTAATCTGTGTAATCCCTGTGATACATCTGTGAATCAGTACAAAGCAATGAGCCTGTTCAACAATAGAGACAAATGATACGTTTTGAAACATGATTGACAGCTGCTGAATTGATCTATTAGAGCAGTGCAGGAATGAAAAAACAGTATTTTGTTCTGAGCTCAGCGCTTGTGCACACATATTAAAGAAAAAAATCTCCCAGCATTAATAATTTATCTCATTTTATAAGGCAATTTAGCAGTCACTTGAAGTTGCTATGGTGACAGGGGGGTATTTTGAGACAACTAATGACCTATGCAAAACCCACTCACTGTAAACTTCAGTCAAGCTAAATGAGATTGCTGTCTGTGCTGTGTGTGATACATGGCTGAGAACTTAATCCCCACGCTATGCTTGGCCTTTTTCTGCTTAGGACAAATTAAGGTTGTTAATATCAATGTAAAACATCTGTGGGCTGTTTACTGTACAGGGAATATGAGCCAAGAAGCAAATCGGAGCCCAGCACTGCACTTCATAATAATCTTTTGTTTTGATTGCTAATGTAGAATTCATAACTGTTGTCAGGTTAAGGTCAGAAAAAAGAAAATGAATACTTATGATATGGTTTAAATGTAATTCAATATCACACTAAATCCTTTTCAGTATCTCTTTATTTTGCAGCTTACGTCAAAGATTCCACATTGGAAAAAGCTTTGAAGAGTCACCCTGTTCTGAGGCAAATCATATTTGTCCAATAACTGCTTGGCCTGTTGCAGCTGTCGAGCCTGAGATGGAATGAGTCATGTGTTACCCATTTAAGTCCAATTTCTCCCATGCAAATGCCTGACATATGTGACTCCGCAGGGCCCTGAGTCAAAACAGTATTTTTGAAACAAGGGAAGAGGATCAAGGCCAGGGCTGTGTGACCATTTACCCACCTGCTTCACCCATGACCTGTTCTAATTAAAAAAGTTTAAATTTGTGAGACAATCCCCTCGTGTTGTTTTCTGACATGGGCTTAAAGCAGGCGCAGCTGCCATGAAATTAAATGAGTAAACAAAGGAGGAACAGTTTCAGCATGGTTTCTCCTTAAAAGGAGCGCTCCTTTGGAAAATATGAGCTATATCCACTGAGCTGTGGTACTGTAACTGTGTGATGTCGAAACAAACCCATTTTTTTATCCCTAAAAATAAATTGACACACACAAAGCAGCGGCAGCTAATGTTAATAACATGTCTTTGGTCTCTCTCTCCCCTCATTTTTACAGTGTAGCTGAAATGTCAAGTTGATTAATAAATCTGTGACTTTTGAGTTGTTTTGCTCTGTTCCTCCTGGAAACTGTGGTGTTGAGTGCCACCTCTTGGGATACAACAGTAATGACACGGAGCCGATGACAACTGTATCACATAGGATTACACAGTGTTATTTACAGAGCACCATAATATTGAGGTTATTAATTAACCAGACTTGAGAGAGGTCCTCCTGCTGGTCACAAACCACTGATAAAAGCTGCACTGTGGCTCTGGTTTTCTCTGTTACAAAAATGAACCGAGAGGGGAGCATGCAGCTTTAAATGCAACCTGAAATGTCTAAGATTTCTATATTCTTCTGGTGATTGGTACATGCATAATATTACTCTTTTAAGGCTGGAAACTGCTTTTCTATTTGGATTTTCTTCAAATCAGGGTGAATTTAAAAACTCCCTTTAAACAGCTGTTTTGGCATGCAACTATTAAACTGTCAGCTGAAACCAAAACATATTAAAATCTCAGGTTTAGTGGATTTGTAAGGAAACATGACTCAACACATCTATTTAACTGCAGGGCAAAATGGTAAATGGTAAATAGTCGCTTATATAGCGCTTTTATCCAAAGCGCTTTAAAATGTAGCTTCCCATTCACCCATACACACACTCACACACCGATGGCGGTGGCTCACCTGACCCACCGGGAGCAACTTTGGGTTCAGTGTCTTGCCCAAGGACACTTCGACTTGTAGCCAGGAGCGAGAATTGAACCAGTAACCCTGTGGTCCATGGTCAACTGCCTTACCAACTGAGCTACAGCCGCCACTTCACTTCACAAAATAAACAGGCCCTTTTAGAAGTAGACACTGAACAATGTGTATCTTAAAATTTTAAAGTTATGTCATTTAAAGAGGTACACAATATATAAAATATATCTGAATGAGAAAAACTGACACAAAACTTCCAAATTTTAACCACAAACAGACTTAATACAGCCACAAATGAAAGGCAGGCCCAACCCCAGTCTTTGCCCAAGGGCCCACTTCACCACTCCTGCTTGCTGGGTGTTAACCTTGGACAGATTTATCTATATGTGACTACTACAGCCTTTGTGCCTCTCACACTTTGTGATCATATAATGAAATGCAGAACCCACCAAACAGTTTGTGATATATCACTTTAGTCTGGAAAATTCTCCAAAATACCTGAAATAATCCAGTTACCAAGATCTTTCCACATCTGCTCTGAAGCATGTTGGTATATGAATGCCATCTCTTTTCCACTGCACCATGCTTTATTCACAACATGATTCCAACTATTTTAATACTTCATTAAGGTACTACCTGATGTCAAACACAATGTTTTTAGACACCAGCCTGATGAAGACAGGATAACTGAAAGTGTTTTGATGCTTTGATGCAAACACAACCAGGACAAGTCCAGATGCCTTGATTTGATTTTAGTTTTCAGTTCTCTTTTTATTCCAATTGTCATTTATAGTTTATGGGTAACTGTGAACAGCAATAGTTCAAAATCCTGATGTCACATCTGATGCAGATTATTGCACCATTTTATTCATGGCAAAGATGTCTTTGTGCTGACATAGCAAACTGTGCAGCTGTGTAGCTGTGATGATTAAAGCTGCAGCATAGAGGGAATCACTGTTCTGTGATCAGTGAACAGAGGCCCTCGGCCATCTCTGTCATTATCATCTCCACGCAGCCGAGAGCGGAGTCTTGAACAGCACCCTCACACAGGATCGCCGGGTAACACTAGGCCTGGGGTATGATGTCGGATGGCCTTTCTGTCTTAGCGAACAGAGGAGCGTTTGTTTCCCTTTATGACTGACTGACTCACTGTCTCTCACTCTGAAGTTGTAAAGAGTAAAGACTCTACTAAATGTGGTTTGATTTCAGTTTCTTGCCACTTTTGTGTTTATAGTTTATTCTCAACTTCAATAGCTTGGAAAACAGCAAAGTGAATAAACACTAGGGACAAAAAACACCCTAGTGGTTTCTTAAAAAGTTTTTTGATGCTGAATCTATTTTTCTTACATTCAGCATGACTCTCTTCTTTTCTTTACAGTATGAAATTCCTACTGTGATTTCATGTGATGCTAACTGAGAATGGTGACAGACTATTTGGAACAAAGACAGGAAAAATCTTTTTCTAAGGCCAGGGGGTCACAGTTCCGCTCGCTTGTAATGTCTAGTTAGGTTTTTTGAATAAAAATCAAGTCAGCGTGCAGCCAAATATGGCAAAAATAGAGGTGGGCAATCACCTAAATATTTATTTATTTATAAAGATTTGTTTTGAACATCAATACCAGTGTCATGGCTCCCTCTCATATTTTCATTTTCAAATCCAGGGTGAGCCTTTTTTTTTTCACTAAAAACCTGCATCCTCATGTCAGCATCTCGTTACCCTGTTGACACAGAGGGACTTTTAACCCACCACCCACTCATACTGCGGGGGACATAAACAAATGCACCCTTCGTGCTGAAGCTGTAAACATCCTGAATGAAAGCACTTATTTCATGTGGGAAATACTGAATCGGGAATTTAAGGACAGATATGTGGTCTATTAACCAAAACACACTCCACACATTTGAGTAAGGCTTAATGCACTGGCGCAAGTTTAAAAGAGGGTTTTTAATTTTACAGGAGAAAATGAAGTAAGGAGGAGGAAGGTGGAACTCAACTGCAGTGACCAGGAATGAAGCCCTGTGGTATTCCATATTTTAACATCATAAAATATTGATGGTCCATTATTATTGTTGGACAAGCACTGTGTTGGATCAGATAAGCACGGCCAGGGATCCCACGCATAATCCGTTTGATCTAGGAGTACACAGCGATCTATGGTGTCAAGGTAACAGGTGGAATCCAACTCCACGTTTAGTTTCAGTGATGTAGCAAACCCTGAACCCAAGCTGAGAAGATTAAAAAAGATTACTATTAGATAAGTGGTCTGAAAGGTGCTGAAAGTTACTTTTAATGGTAAATAAATGTTAAGACACTGCACCACTGTGCGATTTGTAGATAAAATAAAAAGGTGGCTTTGTTTGTTTGCACATTTCTTGTTTATAAATCTTTATGTTCCAAAGCTAAAAGTCATTCACTGATTTGCTAAATCCAGAAAGGATTTAGATTGATGGAGAACAGACTTAACAGTAAACACACTTTATGTGGACTTTTCACTCAAACATAAAACGTAGGTATAAAAAAACGTATAAACTTCAGCAACACACAAAGAAAAATCTTATAATACAATTATGCTTATACTATTTTTTACATGCAAATATAATAAGCAACTAATAATAAAAATCTAGCTAAAATATGTAAAAAATAAATATAACTCCAAAAATACATATGTTATGGTATTTATATTATATCTTTGCAACTTTTCAACTCTATTCCATGTATTTAGAGGGTAAAAGTTATACTGTTTACTCCGCTACATTTATTTGGTATTAGATGGGCTATTTTCCGATCAAGATTTAAATGTTTTACCATAGATAAAGTTATTTTTGGCCTATAACTGCACATCGGTACATTAGGATAAATTTAACACAAATGTTGATAAAAACGACCCTATAATCTATCGGACCTGTCAACGTCTTTATATTTTAAGGTAACATTCAGGTCACAGGACACATTTTGCAGGACTTTTACCTGCAATACAGTATTTTCACCTGTTGGTTTCTTTAACCACAAGATCTCAAAACTTCCTGCACCTCCGGCTGCAGACGTGCAGACTGTGGCTCATTTCCGTCATGACTTCCGCCCATCTTTGCTGAGGAAACGTAAGTGGAGGAACAGCTGATGTGATGCTGCCCCCTCCTGTACACTCAGAGTTTGTGATGGACATGATGTCATCCATAAATCATTGAATGTAAGTGAATAAGCCCTCACACACTGTTTGTTTTATCAGGACTTTAACAGGATCCCATTAAGCCCTGATTTATCCCCCAGCGCCATTGCTCTTCACTATCTGATCTGAGCTGTCAGAAAAAAAAAAAAGTGGATAAGACTTTCTTTGCAGAGGCGGGGCCTAAACTTGGGAACTTTGTTCGAAAAAGTAGTTCATTGTGGCAGCAGAAGTCCCCGGTGCTCTGGGATTAACTGGAAGGCGGCGGTGCACAGGGTCGACCTGCAACCAGCCAGCGTGATGTGCCTGGTAAAGTTTGTGTCTGCGATCATCACCCGAGCCTTGTTTATTCTCGTGTCCCTGGCCGGGGTTTGGAGGGTGACATGGGTGAAGAAAGATCCCACTTACTGGTTCCTGACTTTCCTTTTTCTGCCGCTCGTTGTGGAAATGATTATAACACTGAAGAGGCGAAGGGGCAAAGATTATAAATGGTAAGATGAAAAGCATGAATTTAAGTCATGGAATATTGCAATTAATATTTCATAGCATACTTGTAGATGCATTGTGGTACTTGACCCTTGGCGAAAAGAATCCCTTCATTTTCAGCACCAACTGTTTGTTTGCACGTTTTCTTTCACAAATAGATCAACAGTTTTTTGTTTGTTTGTTTCTTTTGTTTTTTGTCCTTTCGGCTCATCCCGTGAGTTCAGGGTCGCCACAGCGGATTATTGTCTGCATGTTGATTTGGCACAGTTTTTATGCCGGATGCCCTTCCTGAGGCAACCCTCCCCAATTTCTACCGGGCTTGGACCGGCATTGCACAGCTGGGGAGGGGAATTGGCTGTTAGGGGTTCAGTGTCTTGCCCAGAGACACTTCGACATATAGCCAAGGCCGGGGATCGAACCACTAACCCTGTGGTCTGTAGACGACTGCCTTTACCAATTAAATACATTTTTGGCAGCCCCCCACGCCCGCCTTTATCCCATCCCCACCCCCACATTCCTAGATGTTCTCCATCCTGTCTGCGCTATTGTTTATTATATCCTTAGACAGTGACGGGTGGTGGCAGCCCTTTAACTGCCCCAAACTTGGAAAGCATCAACAGTAAACAAAACTGTCTACAGCAGTTCCCCCTGTTCCTTTATTGTTAGCCAGCTGTTTTTGCTGATAAACACAATGGTAGACATTTTAAGATAACATGATTAAAATCTAATACAATGTAATACAATGGCAAGTAAATGATAATAATAGTAACAAATGCCTATTCATAGAAAATGAATGGGCAATACTACAGACTGCAAAAAACAACAAGAAGCAGAGATTTGTGTGGGACTATTTAATCCACTTAAGGCAAAACAATGTTGTTATCAGGCACTAAATTATAAAACAAAATTCAATTAACAGTCGGAAAGTTATTTTTTCTATAAAATGCACAAAAGCAGCAAAGACCATCCGGATTTCCCAGGTCAAAGGGCAGATGTTGAAAGCAGCATTTTGTTTAAGCTTGAAACGAAATAAAATTAAATTACATAAATTTACATTTACTTTTACATTTAGTTTTTTAGCAGACGCTTTTATCCAAAGCCTTACAAGCGAACTATTAAATGTTTGACTTTCTGCCTAATGCCACTTGATATTTAAACTAGTTGTTTCCACCCTAGTGATAAACACTAACACTACGTATCTTTATGATGAAATCATGTTGATGAAGCTGTGTGTTGTCTTGCAGGTTTTCTCCTCCTATCTTTCTTTTTCTAATCAGCATCATTCCTTCCATCTGGTTCCTGGAGCTCCACCAGCAGGAAAAAGCCAGCGGCCCACAGGTACCGTATGCCAGAAATCTAAACCCATAAAACTGCTTAGAACAGCAGCTCCCATGCTTGTAAAAGATTTTGTCCAGATGTGTGTGGGTTGAAAAAACACTAAAAAGCTCTTTGCATGTAAAGGCACAGTTCTTAATTAATTTATAGATTCATTAATTGCTTATATAGCACCACAGTTGTTTTTAGATGAACAGTTTAAAGTTTTGAGTTTAACAGCAATTTGTGAAATTCAAAAGACTATTTCAACTCTTTCCAGTGCAATAAGCTTGACTCTTGGGAAAATGTGCGTAGACTGGTCACTCTGAACGAAACGGGAAACATCACAAACGCAAACTTTCTGAAGGTAAGTGACAGGATCAAAATGTCCTGTATGTAACTTTACTTGTCTTTAGATTCTGAATATGCTAGAAAAGAGCAGAAGATTGAGAAAGATGGGAGTCACATTTTTTCCTCATGATGTATAGAAACAGCTGACAGTGCTGTCTGGGTTACAGTCTAATATGTAGGGTAGTGAAACTAGCCAAGAACCAGAAAAGCACAGATTTCTAAATAAATTGCAAAGAAAAGGTGGCAGCTTAGCTACTAATGGATGGTAGATATTTGGGCTTTTTGTGAAGAGAGATTACTAGTAAACTAATCTACGTATTCTACACCTGTTCCTCTGTATATTCAAACATTGCATTTATTTTGTGAAGAGATGTGACCTTACTGCCAAACAATGAATTGTGGCTCATTGGTATAGCAAACCTAAAACACTCTGATTGTGCCGACTGTCTATGTAACTCCTGAGCCACATTAGGATTCAACATCTAGATAACATGCACACATGTGTAAGGAGATTTACAGTCCTAGTAACTGTAAAACACAGTTTCAAACAGATACAGTACCTCTGATTGCCAATTTGGAATGAATGCAGAATTGAAAAACATGAATGTCAGAGGATTGGGAAACCAAATGCAGCCCCGGGGTTTAAAAAATTCAGAAAGAACCACCAGTGAGGGGAAAAATTGTCTTCTCATGAACACAAGCCAAGTTTCTGAAAAGAGCTGGCGCCTCTCTGGCCTCAGTCAAGATTTTGCAGGTCCTTAGAACAAGAAATCACTTTGTCCACAGTTAGGGAGGCCCTCTTCAGCATCTGTTTGCGTCCAGTTATGTACAAAAGTTTTAATTCTATGTTTGTTTGTGTCAAAACTTCTTCTGATCCTAGCGGGTCCTGGTTTTAGGCAAATACAACCTCAGACGAAAAAAAAAACAAAAACACTATAACTTCTTTTACCCTGCTATAATTTATTTAACATAAATAAAGCCAAAACAAAAAACTAACTACCCTCTTGATTTGGTAGAGTGTAGATCCATCTTAAGCAGAGACAATTTGAAGTAATCATTTCGCGTATGACTTTTATCAGTCTCACATGTTGTGGAGGAATTCTGGCCCACTCTTCTATAAAACATTGCTTCCTTGATGATTTTGGGTATTTCCTTATGCACAGCTTTCTTACACATCAATTGGGCTGAGAATTTGACTATGACTCGGCCATTGTAAAACCTTGATTCTTTTATTGTCTTTTATTCTTTTTATAGTCATTGTCCTGTTGCATGACTCAATTTTGTCCAAGCTTTAGCTTTCGGATAAATTGCCTCACGTTTCCATGTGTGATACTCAGGTATAGAGAGGAGTTCATGATCAGCTCAATTACTTCAAGGTGCCTTTAGCTGCAAAACAAGCCCATATCATCACCCCTCCACCAGCATGCTTGACAGTGGGTATGAGCAGCTTAGCTGAAATGCCAATGCTGGCCATTATGGCCGAACAGCTCCACTTTGTCCTTTAGAAGTCTTGTGGTTTGTTCAGACGCAGTTTAAACCTCAGTCGTCCTTTCATGTTCTTTTTAGACCGAAGAGGCGTTATCCTGACAACCCTTCCAAACAAACCATACTTGTTCAGTCTTCTTCTGATTGTGGTCTCATAAACTTTATCATTTAACATGCTGAATGAGGCCTGTGGCGTCTGACATGTAGCTCTTGGGTTTTTTTTTAATTTGAGCATTGCACGGACTGACCTCAAGTTCAATGTGTTGGAACATCCACTCCCAGCACATGAAGATTGGCAGCTGTCTTGAATGCTTTCCACTTCCGAATAATCTTTCTCACTGTAGAGCTCTGAACTCCAAACTGTTTGAAAATGGTTTAATGTGAAGAAACATTTGCTTCTTTAAGACCAATGCTTATCTCTTTCCCCCTTGGCATCATGTTAAGACACACCTAATTACTCCAGCTGAGCAAAGGTCTGCTTTTGTAAAGGTCTGCACAACAGCTGATCGAGGGCAACTTACACACACACCCAGAAACACACACAACTGCACGCACACACAAAAACATTCAATTCTAATAAACCTGTTTGTGAGGCTGTGCTGCCATGTGAAACTTCACTGTATTTTTTAATTTTAAGTTATACCTGGAAAGAGTCAAGTCAGAACACCTTCACTGGTGAATAGTTTCACATTTAAGGACCAACACAAGCCATCCAGGCACTGAATTCAACATGACAGCTATATGTGAAGTTATTTTTTCTACTTTACATGAAAGTTTGCTTTAGAGACTAAGAACAAACTCCATAGGACAAAATGTGAATGAGAATGATAACTATTATAACAACAGTGTTTGCTAAGTCATTAACATGAGAGGGTAGAGACCTGTGCAGGAGAAATATTGAAGTTGATGCTAATGTGTGAGTGTAACATCAATATCTATGTTAAGATAAACGACCATGTTGATATTTTTCATTTTTAGCAACCACAGCAGTAGTAAAGACAGAGGAAATTAGCTCTGGGTTGCAGTAGATCACAATTTTTGCCTCTGATAATAACATTATAAAAACCAGCTGTAAAAACAGTAAGAGGGGAGCCGTTAAAATAATTCTACAAGCAACAACTTGAACGCCACTACACCCATTTGCTGTATGCAAATTTGGCAAACCTCCAGCAGCTAGCTCCATTCCCTGACCCCTGGCCTTTTAGTGTACTCCAGTTATGTTGTGCAATATAATGTAGTCATGTCCTGCATTTTTTGCATTGTAAAAACAAGATAACAATACAGTGAGCATGGAAATGTCAGCACGTGATACCTTTTATTCCCTGGTGCCCTAGAGGTCCATTGTTGTGCAACAACTACTTAAGCTACTCTGTTGCATTATGATGATGAGGTTTATGGTACTTATGGCTGAGAACCACAGATACTGTAAGAAAGTCAGAATTCTAACACTAAATAAGAAAAACACAGAATCTCATCAGCCATATGGCCTAAATATTGAGCCTTAGTGTATTAAGGCTCTACATTGATATGCACCAGAATGAACCAGGTTCATATTAGGGATGAAAACTCCTAGGTGGAGAGCATTAAAATAAAGAAATAACTTTGAATCTCTCTATATGTTCCAGCATATTGACCAGGTATTTTCAGCCGTGTGTTCCAATGACTGGATCCTGGCACTTCATCAGATCCTGCTCATCCTGGTCATCGTTGGAAAATGGCTGCTTCCCCTTGGTGGCGGGGTCACCCGTGATGAGCTCTCGCAGCTTCTCCTCATTTTTGTTGGCACGGCGGCAGACATCCTCGAATTTACTAGCGAGACACTGTCAGATGTCAAGTGAGTGGCTGATCATACAGCTTGTTGGTTAACAGTTTGCTTCACAGTGTCTAGACTGAGTGTCGTGTCTGCATGTGGGAATGTTCACTCTGTATAAGTTGTTCAACTCATGTGATTCTAAGGTGGAGTTACGAAGTCTGTGTCCTTGAACCGTTTTGCAGATGTGTTGACATTGGATCAGTGCCTTAGCTAAAAAAAGCAATGGACATCTACTGAAGCTCATGGGACTGACTTTTGCTATATGCATGTTTTCCATATGTCTTTTCCAGAGAAAACAGTACTCAGCTGGTCTACATTATCTTGGCTGTATGGACCTGGAGCATGTTGCAGTTCCCCCTGCATTTGGCCGGTCAGTGCTTTAAATCATAAATGTGCTTGCCATTAAGCAATTACAGCCATGCATCATTGTAAATAACCTCTTCCTTGTGTGGGAAATTGAAAACAACGTGTTTTGAGTTTGCAAAACCTTAGTGAAGTCACTAGAATCCAGGTCAGTGATGTAATGTAAGTAAACAGTGAGTGTCCAGCTATGTCAAATTAGTAACCTGAAAATCTGGGTTTTTTCTTGTCTAAATCTGCAAAGAAACAGCAAGGGCTCTATGTGATAGGAGAATGTCCCTATTTTCAGACTTCTACTTCTAAAAGCTGACCTACCAGAAAAAAGAGAGAAAAAAAACCCTCACAGGAAGGGAGTGCTTAAGGATATTCTATAAATGCTTACAGTTGTTGGAGAGGAAAGCCAGTCTCACATGTTCATTAATGGATTTGGACTGAAAAAGGCTCCTTGTCTTAACTGTTATCAGGCTAAACGTAGCTGTCATTTATGTTTCTGAAACAAGTTCTGAATTTGGCTGATAAGAAGAAACCACACAGGCCAGGCCCGCCTGCTGCAGTCTGAGGGAATAAAGGACATGGTTTCATAAAAGAGAAAGAACTTGAGAATGTGATTACAAACAGCTCAGCTTTGTTCTCTGAAAAGACAACCCCCTGCTAATAATCTCAATTATTCATAACTCGACCTTTAATAATTTAAAAGGGGATGTTGATTTTCTTAATAATGTCATAATACATTTAGAGCACTCTAACACTCATTTGTGTTTACAAATGAAGCTTGTGTAATGTGTGTTGGTGTTTGTGACTGCTCATGTGGGTGTGCCTCTCTTTTACTGTGAGTGTGTGGTCCTGTGCACTACTAAGTTTGAATGCTGTGTAAACACAAAAAGCGTTGACAAGCACAAGCCACATGTTCATACTTTGGGACAACCAAAGTTCATGCTTGTGCATGGAAACAGCAGGTGAGGACATTTAGCAGCTGCTGGAGCTTTCAAGCAAATCACACCGGCTCCATAGCCTATTGAATTTTCAAGGTGTCATTTCTACTGTAGATTTTCAAATTTCCATTCTCTTCCCCGAGCGCTTTGAGGACCTCTCAGCCATACTGCTCATAAGTGAGAACAAATAACAAGCTGCTGCCACTGTAGTGTTTTCCACTCGTCATGTTTGAAAAAATATTTTCATATTTTATTAAAGTAAATATACAAAAACCTGAAGTCCAACATTCACATTTTATTTAAAGTATAGAACTATTCTCAGTCACATGTACTTAAATTACAAAAAGTAAAATGAGTGCATGAGTACCATGCACATTGTATGTGCAAATAGTGATCCTTAACAGAAATAAGTAAGCATAGATTTTTACAAAAATGTTGAATCACTACGTTTACTCAAAAGTCAAAGATCAATAACTTTTGGCTTGTCCCTTCAGTTGTCACCACAGCTGAAGGGTAGTGAACAACTGGTAGTGTGGGATCCCGCAGTCTTTACTCAAAAGTGTTGAGTTTAATTTAATTAGTTAACCAGTCTTAGTATACAGAACCTTACTCAGGAAATCAATGGACCACACCCACTGCACTACATAGCCATCTAATTAGCTGATTCGTACAGCTTTTCTGGACATGACTGGAGGCAACTGGATCGTACTAAGGGCATGTTCTCCTCAGCACATTGTAAACCATCATACAAGAATTCTTCTAGTAATTTTTATATATATACTATATTTTCAATCGTATTCAATTTAAGATTACTAATTTTAATTGTCAGAATTTATAAACATTTGTTTTTCTGACTTGAAGTTGGTGGTAGACTTTGTAGCAGGTGGACTACATCTTGTGTAGACGTTGTAATCTAAAAGAGATCAGTGACTGTAAAGTATTGGTAGGGGAGAGTGTAGCCAGACAACACAGGATGGTGGTGTGTAAAATGACGCCTGTGGTGAGAAAGATGAAGAGAACAAAGGCAGAGCAGAGGACGAAAGAAGAATGTCGTGTTGTCAGGGTGGAGCTGAGACAGGCTCTGGGTTGTTTGTAGATGCTTCCAGATGACTGGACCACTACAGCTAATTTGATCAAGGAGACAGGTAGGAGGGTACTCGGTGTGTCATCTGGAAAGAGGAAAGTGGAAAAAGAGACTTGGTGGTGGAACAAGGAAGTTCAGGAGTGTATACAGGGAAAGAGGTTAGCTAAGAAGAAGTGGGACACTGAGAGGACTGAAGAGAGTAGACAGGAGTACAGGGAGATGCAGCGTAGGGTGAAGGTAGAGGTGGCAAAGGCCAAACAAAGAGCATATGAGGACTTGTATTCTAGGTTGGACACTAAAGAGGGAGAGGTGGATTCGTAGAGGTTGGCCAGACAAAGAGATAGAGATGGGAAGGATGTGCAGCAGGTTAGGGTGATTAAAGATGAGGATGGAAATGTATTGATGGGTGCCAGGAGAGTGATGGGAAGATGGAAAGAGTACTTTGAAGAGTTGATGAATGAGGAAAATGAAAGGGAACAAATAGTAGAAAAGGTGACTGGTGTGGAGCAGGAAGTAGCAGAGATTAGTAAGAGTAAGTGAGGAGGACGTTGAAGAGGATGAAGAATGGAAAGGCAGTTGGTCCTGATGAAATACCTGTGGAGGTATGGAAGTGTCTAGGAGACATGGGAGTAGAGTTTCTGACTAGTTTGTTTAACAAGATCTTGGAGAGTGAAAGGGTGCCCGAGGACTGGAGAAGTACACTGGTGCCAATTTTTAAGAACAAGGGAGATGTGCAGAGCTGTGGCAACTACAGAGGAATAAAGCTGATGAGCCACACAATGAAGTTGTGGGAAAGAGTAGTGGAAGCTAGGCTAAGAGCAGAGGTGAACATTTGTGAACAGCAATATGGTTTCATGCCTAAAAAGAGTCCAACAGATGCAGTATTTGCTTTTAGGATGCTGATGGAGAAGTACAGAGAGGGTCACAGGGAGTTGCATTGTGTCTTTGTAGATTTAGAGAAAGGGTATGACAGGGTGCCGAGAGAGGAGCTGTGGTATTGTATGAGAAAGTCTGGAGTGGCAGAGAAGTATGTTAGAGTGGTGCAGGACATGTATGAGAGCTATAAGACTGTGGTGAGGTGTGTTGTAGATGTGACAGGGGAGTTCAAGGTGGAGGTGGGGCTGCATCAAGGATCGGCTCTGAGCCCCTTCTTGTTTGCTCTGGTGATGGACAGGCTGACAGATGAGGTTAGACAGGAATCTCCATGGACTATGATGTTTGCAGATGACATTGTGATTTGTAGTGAGAGAAGGGAGCAGGTGGAGGAAAATCTAGAGAAGTGGAGGTCTGCTCTGGAAAACAGAGGAATGAAGCTTAGCTGCAGCAAGACAGAAAACATGTGTGTCAGTGAGAGGGACCCAAGTGGAACGGTGAGGTTACAGGGTGCAGAGGTGAAGAAGGTGCAGGACTTTAAGTACTTAGGGTCAACGGTTCAGAGCAACGGAGAGTGTGGTAAAGAGGTGAAGAGGCGAGTGCAGGCAGGTTGGAACGGGTGGAGAAAAGTGTCAGGTGTGTTGTGTGACAAAAGGATATCAGCAAGAATGAAAGGAAAGGTTTTCAAGAGGTTGGTGAGACCAGCGATGTTGTTCGGCTTAGAGACAGTGGCACTGAAGAAAAGACAGGAAGCAGAGCTGGATGTAGCAGAGCTTAAGATGTTGAGGTTCTCTTTGCGAGTGACGAAGATGGACAGGATCAGGAATGAGGACATCAGAGGGACAGCTCATGTTAGATGTTTCGGAGATAAAGTAAGAGAGGCCAGATTGAGGTGGTTTGGAAATGTTTAGAGGAGAAACTGTGAATATATCGGTAGAAGGATGCTGAGGTTCGAGCTGCCAGGCAGGAGGTCTAGAGGAAGACCAAAGAGGAGATTTGTAGATGTAGTGAGAGAGGACATGAAGTTAGTTGGTGAGAGAGAAGAGGATGCAGAGGACAGGGTTAGATGGAGGCACATGATTCGCTGTGGCAACCCCTGAAAGGGAACAGCCGAAAGGAAAAGCAGAAGAGCATGCATTGTTTGAAATGTAAAACCCTTTAGAAACACTTTTTGTAATTTAAAGAAGACATTCATAATGGACACATTTAGTGTATATTAAACTGTTAATTTTCACAATATTAATAAGAATGATAAAGGATAGTGTTGAATTCATTGCCTACCCTCAGCCCAGACACCCACAGTTGATACTGTTTGTCGAAGTTACATCTACATCTACAGCTACTGTATGTCAATGTCACATGAAGAACATGATTGCTCAAACTAAATAATATGTAGAACAGATGAAATTCTGCTGATTTTGAGTAATGTGTGTATAGAAAGGTTTATGGCGATTGATTTCCAATTTTGCAGTAAAGTCTGTTAACTTTAAATTGAAAATGAATTCTTCTTGAAATAATTCATTATGGTAACTAAAGATTTAAAGGTATTTGTTATGCTGGTTGGGGTGAAGCTTATTTTTCAGTTCTTGAGTAAGTGAACTATAAATAAAAAAAGAAATTCAGCAACTTCAGTGGTACTGTATGTAGCTATGCATATTTAGTAGATTAAGATTTAGGGCAAAATATTCAATATGTTTTTAAAACTTCAGAACAGTTGAAATTATTTGCATGGCTTGATACTAAATAATAGGTGTACATAACAAGGTGCATTTGTTCTTTTTTTTCGTGATAGGGATTTATTAAACTTTGACAGAAACCCTTGACATAATTTTGGTTTGTTATATATTTAACAGTTGCAATTTAGATAAAATAAATGTCATACTAAGGAAATCAATACAGGCAGTGTAATGGGATGTCTGGTTGAAGCTAATTTGCTGCCCCCTACAGTATACAGTGAGGACATTAAACAGCTAAACAGAATAGTTAGCTAAATCTTCATCACGAGCTAATAGCTAAAGATGTTGTTTGTTGCTTTGGCTGGGGCTCGATGTTAGTAACAAGTTCATTTTACAACAGAATCCAGTTGTTTAAAAATAATAATCACACGAGCAAAAAAACAAAAACAAAAAAATAGCAAGAAAGCCAAAGTAAATTGTGGAGTATAATAGACAAACCCTGCACTCAATGGTCATCTTGACAATTTCTACACTTTTTCCTACTTATAACTTTAATTTTTTTATATATGTTTATTTATTTATAGTGGTGAACTCCACTCCAGACCCAGAGAGTGAGGAAAGCACCAAGGAGGTGTCCCTCTTGACTAGATACAGCACAGACATATGGAGCATCGTGGAGGCCTTGTTCATCCAGGACGGGCCGTTTCTGGTGGTCAGGCTCACCGTCATGACCTACTTTAATGTCTTCCACCAGATGCTGGGTTTCTTTGCCATTAAAAACTTCCTTGTGGTCATACTAAACTTGTACAGGTTGGTTGTTATATGCCAGAACTTTCGACTTTCAAGAGCTAACAGCAATCGTCAGAGCGCCATCCCATGAGTTGAATGAATGAGTTCAGAGGGATGATGAGCTAATGTCAGGGAGATGATGCCGACCACTTAACAAAAGTCATGCTCACTGTCTGTTTTCTTTTCACAAAACTTCTTGGAATCAATTAGTGATGAATAATTTAAGCTGCTGGAAGCAGAAAATCGTGGGCAGCCACTTGACTTCTGTCGCTCTGGAGCCAACCATGGCCAGCTCAGTTAAAATTCAGCCATTTATTGAGTAACTAAATTTGACTATGTGTGCATAAACATGATGGGCTAAAACCTGGTTTTATTTGTGAATAAACTGGGCATCGTTGGATGTAGCTGCTTTTACAGAATAATAATATGACAACAAACCAAAAAACAGCAGAGGACAACATGAGAGCAGGGTAGGACAGGAAACAAGCTGTTAGGGTCCAAAAAAAACAAAATTGTAATATTATCTGAAAGTGCAACAATATACTTGTCAACATGGTACCTACTGTAACTGTAACCAGGCTACGGCTTGGATAAGGATCAGACTGACACTGTGACATTGAGCCTGGACATTTTTAACACTGTGTTAGACACGTCTGATGTCTCTTTGAGTCGTAGTGAGGGGAGAGAGAACAAGAAGATCATACAGTAGATAACACAAAGGCATGACCATGTTGATAGCGGCTGAGATTGGAGTGCAACAACTTACCTGTTCTAGCCAATATAAAAAGTCAAAACCAACTGTGAAAATATCCTAAAAGTAGTTATCTGACTACCGTTTCTTGCTTGTTGTTTAAATAGAATCAGGGAGGTAATAAAAATCGGGCTTTTTTTTTTTTTTTTACCTCTTAGACAATTACCCTTTATAAAATGTAAAGTGTGATACTGACAAGAAAACATCAGTTTAAAAAATGCAGAAATTTATTTGAATTTCAGGGCAATATATTTAAAAATAGAGTGAAGATACGACACCTTATGCACTCAGGTAAACAGCTCAAATCAAAGTGTGTGTACCACATACTCTTTGTAAGTTTTAAATACTAAAGTACCAGTGTTTTTACTCCCTGGTTTATGTGAACTTGTTGTGTCATGTAACTTTTTTATAATTAACCTCAAATGTACTGTTGACAGAAAAGCATAATATCTAGGGCTGTTAGATTTTTACATTATCATATATTTATTGTTATATGTAAAAACACAAACTTAAGATACTGTGTTTTACACAAGTGGTCATTTTAACATAAGTCTTAATAGTAGCATTTTTAACCTTTGTGCACAGTGACAATATTTTCTTATCTTATTTTTCTTATTTTTTTTATTTTAAAAAAAGTAAATATGAGGTGATTGACATTCCTATACTACACTTACAACAAGGGTTCACTGCTCAGTGGCAGGTACTTTGAATATAAAAAATTAAGATAAAATCCATTAAACACTAAATTTCTGTTTTGCTGTTTAACTCAAATGTAGCATCAACAGACATAAAGCACTGTCTCTCCACTGTGTACATCCCTTTGTTGACTTCTGAAATGATAATATCATCTGTTAACAGACTCTCCTGGCACACAGTTTTGGTTTGAGATACTGCATCGGTGTTATTTGAACATAGATGGGCTTATAGCTTTATCAAAGTAAGATCACCAGAGATGCTGTCACAGTTATTGTATGAAGTCGCCTCATTGTGTCTACATATCAATTTCAGTACCTTCTCTCTCTCTCTCTCTTTCTCTCTGCTGTTCGGATTTAAAGACACCATCTGTGACCTAAATACACACAAAGCATCTCTCCAACACCAAAATGACAAATAGAGAATTTGAACCTGCCTTACAATCACACAGAGTGACACTTTTATTGAAACAAGCAACAGGACGAGACACACATTCTTGTTTTATAGAAGACTTGTTTTTATTATTTTTAAAAATGTATTCTTTTTGTTTTATTATACAAACACAATGTCATATTAAACAGTTTTCCCTGAAACCTCCCTCATTAGACTGCTGTTGTTGCATATTACTAATTGTCATGATTATATTTGTCGTATTTTGTTCTATGTTTCTGCCAGGTTTTGTATATCAAGCTGTTGTCCCTTGTTTTCATGTACAGTTTCTGCCTTTGTTGTATTTGTAAAGCCACTGTGTAATATTTTGTTGTTGCACAAACATCTGTTAGAACAATTGTCTTTGTCATCAGTGTAAAATACACTTATCGCATTTCTCACAGCAAAACCAGAGAAACGTGTCTTCAAATACTTCGATTTAGATTATGTGATGCAGTGAGACCTCAGGTCACACATTTACTTTATAAATAAAGTGTCGTGCCATTTCATTGCTTGTCCTATTTATTTTACATGTCAATAACACATACTTATTTTTTTGCACATAGATGATGGTGCTACTACTACAGGGCTTACAGAATTTTGTCCAGTAACACAATATTGTTCTGGCTTCAAGGAAACAACTTCTAGCAGGTGTGTCACAGAGCAATACATACTGCCAAGGAAAAAACTATGGAGAATATCTGAATAAATAAAATAAAAATAAATAATAAATCCATAATCTTCCAAAAAACAGTCCTAATAATAATAATAATCAAACAACCATTTTAGTCACTGTGAATCATTGATGTCATTACACAAAATACGAAAAAGTTTGCAGTACAAAAGAAAATAAAAAACTCAATTGTATTTAATCTTCAGTTTCCTCTAAATCAATATGAAGACTCAATATAAGAGCTCACATTTGAACACTGACATTTTTCTTTTTGATAAGGTAAGAAGTACAAAATTCTCATTAATCATATTTAATCCCTCTAAACTTCACATAATAATGTCTACGACATTTTGTAGTGCAGCAACATGTTACATTTATACATATCAAATCCAATATATGTCATTGCAAAATCAAATCCAGAATAAAATAAAGGTCAATCATTTCTGAATTATGTGGTCAAAATGTAACGATGAAGAAATACTATTATTCTATGAATTTTATTTTGATTTGGATTCCTTTACTATATAGTTTAAAAACGACGTTATATTTCCTTTGGAAGTGGCTGTGAGCTTGGCTGCCATCATGTGGCATCTTCATGTCCTGCATCGCCATAACGTTTGTCACTTTTCTCTCTTTTTTTCGTGCTTCTCACACACACACACACTCACTCCACCCACTCAGCTCAGCCCAAACTGCTACCTGTTGTAGCCCCCAACTTAAAAACTCAGTTAAATTGTATGTCTAGGAGCCAGGGATCGGGTTGGACATGAGCTCTTGCGGGACAATGTGTTTCTTTCGGGGTGTAATGTGATACAGGAATGGGGCTGGGCCTGACCTGACTCAGCTTTTATTACCAGACAAGCCCAGCCCCTTAGGTCCCAAAACAGGTTTCATTACACGCTGGGTGGGGCACGCTTTTTTGTAACCACACTGAATATTTGCGTAAAGACGCACAAGATACCATTTGACGGAACGCACTACAAGCGCACTTGTCTGCTGCTTCTCCTTCTCTCGTGTCTACTCCACAAATCCCGATCGTCGGTCATGTTTCGCTGTGGGATCGCCTACCCCCGATGCAGGTGGATTGTTCCCCTGTTGGTGCTTTTCGCCATTATTTTTGATATTATCGCCATCGCCGCCACTTCGGGATGGGTCGAGGACGAAAACGCAAAGTCTCACTACGCCAGTATGTGGGAACAGTGCCGAGGCAGGAATGACAACTGGGAATGCAAGTCGCTCATGGAGTACTGTAAGTACGCTCAATCTGCACATGAGACATGGGGCGGTAAAAACAGAAACACCAGAATGATTGGCACCAAGACAGCGATAGTTGATTTTTTTATAACAGCCAAAGCATGAGAGGATTCAGTGGAGGTGTTGGAGTGGTGAGAAATTCAACATTCACATATTGTAACTTGAAGGACTCGACCTCGCAACCAAAAACTCCTTAACGGGAGGAGGGAGGCCTACAGCGTTCAGTCAGGCAGACTGAACTTTGGTCATAACAGACCTTATCATCTCCGGCATGGAAACAATGCAGAAGAGAAGAGGAGGTTTCATGCGGGGGGTGCAACTTTGAAATTATTGAAAAGTTTGCTTCTTTTATTTAACCCTACTGTATCTGCATAGCAACGAAAGATTTTACAGGCCCACAACATAAATGGGGCCCACAAAAGCAAAAGGAACTTGTCAAAGAAACAAATTCACAACAAGCCCTGAGACAAGAACAACTAAAAAAAACTTTGGGGGAAAAAAACAAACAAAAAAAGTTTAAATAAGAGAGATGGAATTATTCTTCATCTAGTTTGGCACCTTTTGAATTTATGAAGATATATTCAAACACGAGAGTCAATTTAGCAATAATTCAGTGGGGGGAGTCAAAAAAACATTAGGAAAAATATCAATTCAAGTTAAAACATGTAACAAAACCACATTTCACATTTTCTTCTTTTTTAATGTGATGTTAATATTAATTGTGATTTAACGTAAGCTGCAGCTCTGTGCCAGCTCAGACGGATTCAATAAGACTCTTATGAATGAATCTCATGAAACAGAAAGGGATTCCCAGTCACTGTTATATTAAAGCATTTTTTTTCTACATTTAGGGAAGCAGAACCCGTATACCACTACTGCTTTGCTTTGCTGACCCCCACTATATACCAAGAGCTAATTTTACAATAACAAGACTTAAAATTCTTTTAAAAGTGCACACAGACGGCCTGTCAGTCACACATGTGAACACGGACAAGTGTGGATGATTCAAACAATCCCTGAGTTTTTTACCTCGGTATAGATTAATAACAGAGATCTGTTGAACAAAGCAGACTTGTGTTCTCACTCTGTCTCTTTCTCAGGTGTATTTGTGTTGCTTCACACCCACAGTCACCAACAGAAACACAATTGTTTCACTTATCAGACTTTATGGATCCCTGGCTTATATAATGGCACTAATCACCATATGACTGCCTGTATAAATTTCCCAGAGATGGGCATTAAAACTGTTTGCTTCTGCAGGTTCTTCATCAGTGCTTTAAGAAACTAGAAGGCTGCTATTTAGCTTTGGTAGATATTCAGGTTTTTAGCCTGAATCCTGACCATGAGGTTGATTGAAGAAAGGCTTTATTAACCCCTGATAAGCTTTTGTGCATGAATCACAATGATGTAAAATAATGCAGAACAGGGCGGCTAAAATTAGGCAGTTAAAAGATTTGTTGGTTTTGTGTTTTTAAATGTGAGGATTTGTTGCTTTTCATGGCCTTACATTATAATAACCTGGCCTTAGTGATTGTGGACTGATGTCACTTTACGCATAAAGGTGTTGTGATGAGCATTTTTACAGGACATCTGATTGAGAGAGGAAAATAATTCAGTCAGTAATGAAAAGGTTGCAGCCATATCCACTGTAACTTAAGTTTACAGTAGTAAGTGTAGCTGGGTAACATTATTTGACCTGACAAAACCTGTCTTGTTTTTTTACTTTTTCAACATTTGCATGCGTTCCTTTGTGTTTGTTCATATTGGCATATTATTCAGGGGTTTTCAGGTCTTGTTTGCAGTTATTAATCACATTGTTTTGGTTTCTCTTATCGGAGCTGCGCACTGCTACTGTTTTGGCTGGTTCTGCTTTAGTCTCAGCAGGACTGAAGCAGTTAAACTAAGGACCACCTCCGCTGCCAGAAGATCAACAACCTTGTCTTGGTCTGAATGCATTTTTGTCTTGAGGCTCCTCTGAGTGCTTTGGCCTACATTCTTGTGGAAAACTGTTGTTGGAATAAAAGCTGAGGAAACTAAGGATGATGTAGGAAGTAGTGAATATTGGCTAGATATCGGATCAAACAGATTTCCTGTCGTGGTGTTTAAGCTGCTCCCTCTGAACTTCCAGGAAGTGCAGCTTTCCTGTAAACAACAGGAATAAACTTGTTTATGTTCTGGCATGAGCGTTTCATTAGCAAAACAAATGGAAGGAAGATTGTTAATAGGTAATTTCAAATGGGTTGGGTGACACAATGTTATGAATCATGAGACTATTAGACTTTGTTTAATGTGAGGTTGTTAATGTAGTTTGTATTGAGTCAGTTTTACAGCTTTACTGCACCACTTGATGTTTGCATCAATATGATAAAATACCTATATTTTGTTAGCAGTTGACTTACAGATCTCAAACTGATGTCTTAAGAGTCTTTAATTTCAAATCCCAAACTATTACATTTAGGATCCAATACGACACAGATTGTTTGGTATTTTCTGCTTTAAAGTGACTGAAATGCACTTGTGACAGCAGCTGCACAATCCTTTCCTGTGTATTGATGTGCTGAGGGATTCTTTTAGCTGTGAAAAACACACCATCATAGGAGGTTTTATATGTATCAGCTACTTATACATGAATGAAAAAGCTCATCACTCACTAAGTCCATCGCTGAATTACAGTCATCTCTGCTGAACATCAGGTGAAACGTTTTCATTTAAACACCGCAAAAACACATTTTCAAGACGTCTTCGTTAAACACTGGCACAAATCAAGGCTGGTCAGGCTGAAATATCTTCAAGGAAAGTGCAGAGTGTCGAGTTGATCCCTGCTGAATCTTTGAAAGCCTCGTTCAAAAAGGTTTGGTGAATATTATGTTTGATTGTGGGACCGTGGCTGAATGCTTTTAAGAAAGCTTCTCAGTTAGAAAACAATGTTTGTCGTAGCCATGGCTTTGTGGGATGTCTTGTGGGAGAGTCAGTGTGAGTTTGCAAGAATGCCAGATGTTAAACAGCTGGATGGCATCAAGTAAGAGGCATCAGGAACACAAAGGAACAGATTGGTTCACAGCATATACGAAATGTTGTTAGGTTAAAACAGAAACGGACATACACAGACATACACAGAAGTAATGAGTTCAGCTAATTTTCAGTGAACCCAAATGTCTTTCTCCAGTTTGGTCAATTGTCTTAACTGAATTATGATTATTTAAACTCACCCCAGTGCAGCTGATGAGTTACTGCATCACTGTGAGACAAAACCATAGAATGCTGGAATGTTAAGCTACATTTTCATTCTGCAATTTAATGATCTGACTAAATCTTCAGTATATGAGTGTCGCAAGATGATTTGTGTCACATCTGTTAGGTGGCAATCATGTTTTGAAAGTCAAAATCTTCCAGAATGGCTGATGTCATTGACACGCTGCATTGATGCATGATCTAATCTGGAAGAGAAACAATGAAAACAAACTATGTGAGTCTTTTAGCAGAGTTGTACAAACTAAAACTCAATTAACTTAACACAGTCTGTGTTGGAGGAACCAAAAGAGCAGTGATGATTTACTGTGACAGAAATAAAGCAGGAACAGTTCAGACGGTCCATAAAAAATTTGTGAGGAGTTAAAAGGACAACAATCACTGAGGACTGGAGGATAGTCCAGCTACAGTAGATCATGTTACACTGGCAGGTGATATAACAGTGACCTGCAGAATTTACCTACTTTCCTCGGGACCACTCCTACATTTTGTTCATGCTTAACTGAAAGTTTGAGAAAATCTGTGAATTTCTCAAATTCTCCTAAAAGTTCCTCTGATCATACCACCAATTTTTAGATGCAGCCCATTGTGTTTTTAGCTTGTTTGAAAAAGACACTTAGGGGACAGTTCAACCAGTCCAACTGGTCTGATGTGTGTTTGTGCGTGGTTGATTAGGGAAAAAGCCTCACGTCAAAGCAGGTATGAAGGTATTTGAACACACACAAACACAATGTGAATAATTTAGGCTGATACAGTAACCAGAAATTGGGCGTAACACTGGGGTGAGAATCCACAGTGGGTGTCTGAACACATTAAGATAATCTATATAACTTTTTGTGAGATGAAATTTAACCTGCATACTAGAGGGCTTGTGGAGCTCGCTCAGAACATTTTAATATTATCATACACATTTAAAGCCCTTAAACATAGACTTCATGTAAGGACTTGTACAAAGGGTGTGAAACACATAAAACGTATCACCTATTTCATGTTGTTTCCCTCCCAGTGATCCACAGGCATGGATTTTGGGAGTTGCCTTGCTTACGCTGTATGAGTGCTGCAATTTCCTTATAATTACTGTGACTGAGAGCAAAAGTGTTAGCAAGGGTGTGGCGAGTATGTGTAGAAAGCAGAGTGAAAGCTCGTAAGGGCTCCAACAATGACTAAAGAGCATGCACAGTGCACATTGCACAATAGTTAACAAGTTGTTCCCTGAAACAAAGTAAAATACTCTAGAATAATTTAAATTTAACAGCCACCTGCAGATAATTGCACATGGATCATTATGTTTGGACAACTGTGATAATTATACATAATGCATATATAAAATGAGCAATTCCATGTATACATCTTTGTCTGTGATACACTGATGTTAAAATAACTCTTTTATGAATCCCTCGTACTTTGTTCTGGTAATTTTTAGCGAAGTCTTTAGTGACGAAGACTTTAGTGACGAAGACTTTAGTGACGAAGACTTTAGTGACGCTTATTGACAATAAATACAATTTTTACCGTGGCTTGTCTGCCCTGAGTTGAGTGTGCAGGTTTTTTGTATGAACCAGAAAGGAAAGCGCTTGATTAATACATTTTGTATCTTATTTATCTCATTTGTTTACATGAGTATTACTAAGTTTATCCATTATTGAAACTGATAAACGGCACAAAGTTAAGACTTTCAGCTTTTAAACACAAAATGTAGCACGGTCCATGTAACTTCTTTTCAAGTAATTATGTTTGCTAACAGTTACAGTAGCTGATTTTAATGTTTGTTTTGGATTCCAGCTTGGGCCGAGGCAGTAGCTGCTCTGATGATCATCGGTCTGCTCATCCTCATCATCGCCTTCATCATATCCTGTGTGGCTCTGTGCTGCTCATTAAACTTAGACTTGGTTCCCGCCATTGCAGCAATGTTGACTATTGTTGGTAAGATATACATACACACACACACACACACACACACACACACATTTCAATTGTTCTTAGAAAATAAATTAGCACTGAACCATAACTATCTTCAACTGTAAATGAACCAGCAGGTGTCATACTCTCGGATGCTCCCTGCTAACAGAACATCTAATGTACATGCTTGTATGTATTAGCTTTAAAAGGTTTTTAACTGCAGTTTCAGCCTTTACCCTTTTAGTTTAAGTAGTCAGTTTACCTACAAATACATTTTCTAACTTAATTCTTGAGGCATTAAACTGTCATTTGGAGATGAGTTTAATTGCAGCCACTGTTTACATCAAATTGACGTTTGTGGGTTATGAGTTGTCTGGACTCTGTTTTTGGAAAGATGCATTACTTTTGAGTTATTCAAATGTAGATTTTAATGACTGATGAAATACAGAGTCTTTTCACCTCAGTTTTATTGTGGTAGCATCAGAGATCTAAGTGAAAGAGTTCATACACACAAAACCCAAACTATCTGTGCCTAGAATACCATCATCATTAGTTATGGTTTTGATGGAAGAGTGATACCTGAGGTTTTGTACCAACTTTTCCCATGTCCTTATACTTTTCTACGTGTTCATTTGAAAAATACATACCGTAGGTGTTTTGCTGTTTCCTGTTACACAGCAAGTAATTTAATTTTTCGCCATTGGTCAAATGAAAAAGTAGTGATTTATAGTAAACAAAAATAGAACTGTAAATCTGAGCAGACATTCAATGCAGTTTTATGGTTCTAAGTTTTAAAAGTTAAGATGTTGAAAGGTACAATGGGTTTAACTGGTAGCGTTTGGAGAATGTGTCTTCAAAGACGAAGGTTAACATTATGTAGAAGAGCTGAAAAGTAGAATAAAATTTCCTCTTTGGAAGGGACTGACGTACAAAGGAGTAGAGAAAGCAGTAAAGGAGGTACACATTTTCTATGGGAGAAGTGAAGGGTGGGGTTTTGGTGTGACGGTTCCATGGAAACAGCTGGTTTGTTTCGTTTATGTTACTGACTCACCTCACAGAGAGCTTGAGAACATGGGGCAGAGCCAGACATAGAGACGCGAACACTCAGTCAAACAGCTTTTCACCGCCAGCCATGAAACAGCCAGCCATGATTCACAGGTACTGAGGTGTTAAATGTTCTATGCGCCGCAGGGATTTTTGTGTAGTTTGCACTTGCTGTAGCTACAGAGAAATCCCACACTTGCTTCCCACAGGTGGCACAAAGAGGCTCATCAAGAGGGGGGAACATATACAATTATAATGCACTTGCAATATTCGTCTGTGGTGTTTTCATCTCAGCAGCACAGTTAAAATTAATTTCTATCATCCAAGATCAATGTACTACACTTTGTGCAGTGCTGTTTAATTTCCTTTTTTGATCAATTAATTGCTTTATACATTCATTGATTTGCCTATAGATTTTAAGAAAACAGGGTAAATTGTCCTTCCTAGTTTGTCACAGATCAAAGCCAAAGACATTGAATGTGCACCAGGAAATCTTCCTATTTTGTGTTTCTACGTGATGGATTACTTACAGTTGAAAATGAAATAAGCAATTATTCAATTAATGAATACATGGAAACTGCTCTTTAGTGGTGTTGAGGCTATAACACAGAAGGAGCAAGACAATGACTTTCACCACTGCCTTAAAGTCTAGTTTTCCTTTTAAATACATTTGATATAGTACCCACATTTTGACAGTGTCCCAGTCTGTATTTACTTTTTCCAGCAAAACATTTTAACCCAAGACAGAATGTTATTTTTTTAAATATCATGCTATCAAGTCTTTGGTATTTTTTGTTCTTTGCCACACTTGGTAGTAGACTAGATTATTATTTTTATTTGAATATTTTTCTTAATTTTTTCTTTTCAAAACATTAAAGGACGTCACCTTGGTTTGTAGGAAACATTTTTCACAATTTTTTGGCCATTTTGTAGATAAAACCATCACCAGTGGATTCATCTAAAAAGCAATGGGCAGATTGATTGAGAAGGGAAAATATTTGCTGGTTGCAACTCTACATTCAACAATATTCACTGGAAATTAGTGGGAAGAAACGCGAAATGCTTGTGACAAATTGATGATACATTTCTTGAAATAAATCCAGAAATGATCAGGGTGTCGCTGTCACACCTATTATTTTGCTGCCTCACCTTTACCCGAAGGTGTAAAGGGCTAAAATGAATGTTTTATGACGCAAAAAGGGCATCATAGGACAAATCGGTGTCACACCTCTGTTAAGAAATCCTGACAGATGACACAGACTTACCTCAAACCCACAGATGTTATTGTAAAGGTATTTTACGCATCCAGATGTTAGTATCTGTGTAATTTGCTTATCTAATCGCCTACAGAACTGACTTGTTTGTTTTCTGGTTTTGCCCAGTGAACATCTCCAACACAGCTTTGTTATCATCTAATTAGGTTTCAGTTTGCTTCCTTCAGCCCTATCAAGAGTCATAATTTCAGTTCAGTACTTAAATAAGTAGGTGTCCTCTTTTACCATCTTTTATCTATGTTTACTTTGACTTGTAAAACTTTGTGATTAATTAATGAAGAATGCATCATCCATTAAATTATATCTGGAATAAAACATTAACTTTTTCCAATACATAGTTTTTATTGAGCAGTAAAAATAAATGGCAGATTTTAATTTCTACGCTAACCCAGTTGTCATTCTGACCATTAAAGATTGTCTCAATCTGAAAATGTTTCTTTTGTTCTCCCAGTGAAAATTAGTCCAGTTTATAAGTGTAAAACCCTTAATAATTATTTACCAAGGCTGCTTTCTTCTTTAATGTCTTTAACTTTAGCTTTAACTACCATATGAGTAACATATTACAAAAATGAATTAGAAGTTTCTAAGGCCTTTTAAATGTTTTATCATGTGGATGGCTGCTGCAGTGCACTTACAACACAACTTTCCCTAGCACTCCTCTTACTGTACCTTGTTCATATGTCTTTCCCCTGCAGTGATTCTCCAGATCATCGCTCTGATCATCTACCCCGTCAAGTTCAACGAGCTGATCTTCGAGGGACACTACTATTACACCTGGGCCTACGGCTTCGGCTGGGGCGCCACCATACTCTCCATTGGCTGTGCAGTCATCTTCTGCTGCCTGCCAAAGTATGAGGACGAGCTGACCGGGCTGGCCAAGACCAAATACATCTATTCCTCTGCTTAAAGACCAAACATGCACAACCAGCCACTTGCAGCCATTTCAACTTATCACTCTGAGGCTGGATCTCTGCTGGCCAATGAACATTTTTACACTGTACCATTTCACCAAAGATCCTCACTGGCTCAGTTCAGTTACTTTTGGTCACTCAGTGGCGTACCCCTCGTCTACCATCCACCAGTGAAACAAGGGATGATTATTGCTGGAACTGAATTGTGATTGGATGTTGTATCTGTTTTAATGTAGAGATCTCTATTTTAGATTAAATCAGCATCATAAATGTTTTTATGATGTTTTTCACATTCTGTATTTGAGAGAAACATATTCCACATTTTATCTGGACTGTTTTAACTATATCTGTCAATGCAAGACCACCAAAGTGCACTTAACCCAACGGATGTCATTAGGTGTACAACATAGTGACCTTTTAACCTGACTTATTTTAGACTCAGAAAGCAAACCAGACTAATGTTTTTGCACAGAATGCAAAAGGAATCATTAATTAGGTTATTAGGTGTAGTTCCTTGTGCTAATTTCCCCTTTTCATTTCCCTCACCACGTATCTTTTATGATGTTGTGTTGCTGTGGCTTGGACTCGAATTAATGGACTTTAAAGCTAAATGTAATCTCCAAACGCGTGAAAAAGTACATGTAGTTTAGGTTGTGCATCTTTTTATGCTTTTCTTTTTTTTTTTAATTATCATCTGCTTTTTGTCTCCAGAAATGTTTGTGTTCTTATTACTGAAGGGGTATAACTGTGGAAGTTGACTGTGCTGTTTTTTTGGGGGGGGGTTGAACAATACTAATAACCTTCATGTGCAGACAAATGGTTTTGATGGTTGATATGATGCCGCTAAAGAAAATGTCTATTGAGTTTTCTGGCTTGGCTGCAGTTGTTGCTTCTGATCACTGCTGGAGCTTTATATGAAATCGCTTCAATCGATTACGTCAATTTGTGCACATTAATTTTCTTTACTCATTGAACTGGAAGTTTGGTAATTACCGCTTCAAGCCAACAGTTACTTTGGAATTTCTGGTCTAAATGGCTAAAAAGGAACAATATACCCCATTTCTGTGTATTCCGTGTCCTTTTGCCTCAAAATAGGCAAATTTAGAGGGTACACTCAGATGACTAAACAGTTTTCAATCGAAAGATTTAAAAAAAAAAAAAAAAAAAACAGCCTGGTGTTTTATCAGTGCTCCTAACAACATGCTGGTTTGACGAAACTAAGGTCTAGAGATTAAGGTCTACCACCTTTTGATATATGTGCCTTAGCTTTTTAAGTGTTTTTATTGGTGAATCCTTTAATTGCATGTTGGACTGGTTTAACCAACTCATAGTCAATTCCAGTTAATTTCTTGTGCAGAACAAAATCATGCCCAAACAAGACTGTTATTTCGATACATGAAAGAGCAGTGAGGACAGATGATTTGTGACTGCATAATGAAAAAGAGACGTAATACATTATCTAAAATTACTAGTAGTTCACAACCCTCACTTGTGCTTTAATCATCTAACTTATTTTAAGTTGTTTATGCAGAAACTTGCTGCATAAATAACTGCTACAAAGTAATTGCTTGGGCCAAGTGGTTTCAAGTGAGAATAAATTCAGATTCAGGCATGTACCTACTCAAATTGCCTGCATGTTCTGGAAGTGCGGTGAAAAAACATATTTACTTAGGCATGAATCTGTTGGCAATGCTCCCTTTTCAAATCATTTTTCATTGTATAGTAAATTTGATTCGTATTAACTGTTTTTCTGCTGTAGTATCGATTGCACATTTTTGGTATTCTGTGTATTTTTATGCAATAAAGGAGTTTCTGTTTTGGAGAGGTTATATTTCCAGACTTTTTCTTTTCTATGCAGGAAACATATTTATGCTAGGAGAGATAGAGGGAGAGAGAGGGAAAAAGGAGAAAAACATAAAAGGATTGTAATAGTTTGTATGTATCATGTATTAAATGTTTCATCATCATGCATTCAATTCAGGCACAACAGTTAGAGCCACTGTGGACAAGGAAACAAGCATAAAGAAGGACCCTAAATTTAATTTTAAAACTCATCCAAATCTGTATGCGAGTTTGAGGTTTTACTTTGTGAAAACTCTTGTCAGTGAGGTTGGGCACAAACTCCACTTGCATATAAATGTTCCTGACTCTGTTCGTACTCAGACTCATGGGATTGTATCCACTCATGCATCAAAGAAAATAGTTGATAAATAACACGCAGATCCACAGATGTGAGTCATGAATTATGACATGCATACACCTAAAGAGCCACACCCTGGGATGGGCCTGACTGAGAATTGTGACATTTTTTAGCATGTCTTGACAGCTCTCGTTTCTCTGTGGAAGGGGTGCAGACAGAATAAAGTGCAGGAGATATGCAGTCAGAGGCAAGAGAGAGAAAATGACATGAGGGTGAGAAACTGTTAATGGGGTTAGGAAGAAACAAGCGAGGAAAAAGTAAACAAAGAAGAGCAGTTAAAGAAGGGCAGGGGAAGAAAGTAAAATGAAACGTTGTCATCATCCAAATCCTTTTTAAATACTTCACAGTTAAACATTAACAGTAGGATGATTTCCCTCCAAGCTAACTGATTGAACTTTTCACCATATTGTAAAGAAAACAACCACTCCATTGTTGGACTGTTGCATGGTGAAATTCACAAGTTCAAACATGTTAGGTTTCTATAAACTGTCAGATATTACCCTCTACTGGAGACATGGTGAAACACTAGAACAACTGCTCGAAAAGCATAGAACATACTAGTATACAGAAAATATATACAGATAGAATATATTCAGAAAATATATTGCAACAACAATTAGGCTATGATTACACATGATACTTAAAGCGTGTGTTTTTACGGTATGCTTCACCGCTAACAGTATGAAAGCATTATTTATACACAGAAGTTAATATACAGTTTATAGTAGGATTGTAACCCTAGGTTAGGTAGGATTGTTTTCATTATTGAATTATTAAATTACAGTCATGTGCGTCAAAGAAAAGCACCAAACACTCACATTTGAGAATATGATTATAAACACTACTTTAAAATAATTGCATATTATTTTCTGTAGCTGAACTATTGGTCCATTAATCTATCATTAATCTATCTATGCAGATGTGGAGATACTGTATATCACTAATCAGGCCCACATGGTTAAAAGTCAGAATATTACCACATCAAGCATCAATGCATACATACAGTAGATGTCAACGTGATATCGTGATGAAATGATATGCAGCATGTGTACTTTTACTTTGGCTATATGCTGATGCTAATAGTGTCAGTAACATTTTTAATCCAGGATGTTTTGCATATATTGAGTATTTCTACTTTTAGCTAAGTAAAGTACTTCTTCGTAGTACTTCTTCAACCAGTGTATCCTTAACAAAACTGTCCTGAGACCTGATCATGTTTTAGACAGTCAACCTTCCTAAATGCTACATGAGCATCAGAAGCAGCAACTCTTTGCAGCAGGGTTGGTAAAGTTCACTGTTTAGCAAAAGAGCAAAAGGACAACAGAGCAAAAGAGAACTGCTAGTTTAATAATACATACATACAGACATATTGTACCTTGAATTTAGTGCACACGGTGAGCATTAATCTAAAATTAGTGTAAACTGCACACCTCAAACTATGAGTTATCTGCCTGTCTGAAGTTGCTTCCAAGTTAATTTACAGGAATAAACAATGACAGTTAATTCATAGTCCATGTAATAGCAGCTGGAAGATGTATTCAGATACAACAAAGTACAATAAAGCTGTTTAAAAAAAATCCATTTTGAGTGCCCTGTCTCAAAAATAGCTGTTGTAGTAAGTATAAAAGTATTAACAGCTAAATGTAATTAAGAAGGTAAAATAAGTCATTCTGCCAAATGACCAACTGCTGCATATTTATAGTATCTTTATCTACTAATTGGTAGAAGCTTTAAGTGAGATAAGGACATATTCAGTTGATTCACACTCAAAGTAATTTGTATTTTTGAAAGAGTAAGATTTTGTAACTGAAAACTGAAGTTCAAGTGACACATTTAAAATTAAATGTGCAACAGTATTAGCAACAAAACATGCTTTACTAAAAGTATTATCCATATTGGCCAATTTTAGATTTATGTTTCTGTCCATTGTTTTTTTAACTTATAAAACATCACAATATACTCTATACGGCATCTGTATTTGACTCTAATTGGTGACTATTAGGTGTGAGTGGTTGTCTGTCTGTGTTGGCCCTGTGATAGACTGGAGAGTTAATCATCACAATCAGAACATGTACTACATTTGGTCAATGTGCTTCTGCCCTGTGTTTCTACAGAAATGCCACTAGAGGTCAGGTTACATCAGTAAATTAGCTTCTAAGGCTCTTTCATTTTCTACCTGTCACATACATATTGGTTTCTCTCTGCAGGTTAACTTTTAGGATGTCTGTCGAGTAATGTCCCCCCCCAAAAAAACACACATATATGACAATCACATAATGTGAAGCTAATGTCATTTGGTACCTCTACACAAAGCTCTGTCGAGTGATTTGCAGTGGGGATGGTTTCGATCCGCCTCCAAGGTGCTTTCCACTGAGTTGATGAGCCTGAAGAACACTGAGATGTTCCCCTTCACAGTTCTCCCCAGGGCTCTCCCCACTGTTCTGCCAGCTCATACCAGGATGGGGCCCCGAGGCTTTTGGGGCTCTGATGGAACAATCTGGGTTCAGAAGTCACTCTGAGGGACTGGCCACACTGTCAGAACACAAGAGACATATGACTCTGGAAGACATATATAGGTATGTATTATGAGGCTTATGGATTAATGTAAAGTACCCTGGATTACCAGTAGATAGCCATGTAAATGGCCAACATACATGTGATTATGATAAACCTCAGAATCCATTTATATTGTGGCTTTTCTATTCGATGAAGGGGTTGTGTTGTGCATAGATGCTAAAATAGGATGTTGGAAATTAAAACATATAAAGTGTATAAAGTAACAACAGGTTACTGTCAGCCAAAGTCTAGTGTTTCTGACTCCTGTTTTATCATGTTTCTCAACTTCTTGCAGTAAACATCTGCTTTGTTTTGTTTTTTGATTATTTTTACAGTATATTATTAGTACAATATATGTAAATAGCACTAAACTTTCAAAGGGGCGTAATGTATTCAGTTTAGGTGGCATTGATATACCATATTGTACAAATAGTCCAAATATACATTTACAAAAATTGTTAGTAAAGTATGATGTATGTAAATATTAACTGCAATAGGCTATATTTTATTATAAAATTTCAGTTTATAAAAACATTGCTATTGCTGAAGAAATAATGTTTGATCAGTATTTTACTGTAGTAATTTGTCAGCAAGATCAATGCACTGCGTTTTTAAAACCTACACTTTTGCTTTTTTGAAGTAACAATAGCTGTGAATTCCACATTTCCTTTTCGGGTGTGGTGTAAAGAGTCATGAAATACAAATACTAAAGTCAAGTACTGATACTTGACTTTTGTCCTTACATTAAGAACAATACACGAGTAAGTCAACCTAAGTACATTTCACCACTACTTGTGTATTATGACTAATCAGTCAAAGCCTTTTGTCAGAGACCATGTTAATGTGTGAAAGCAAAAAACTGTTATCCAATCTGAGAAGAAGTTTCCAGGAGGGTAATTATTTTTCATCTTTGCAAATTCACTGAAATCTTTCCAGACACCAGAGTTGCAGAAGTGTGACTTCCTTTATGAAGGACTGAAAATCAAGTATTAGTTAAACTTTACTTTGGGGAAAACTCTTCGTCCTTTAGAAATTTCCTTCACTGAGAAACATCCTAGGGGAAATTTGTTTTGTTTTTTTAAGTTGTTGTTGTTGAACACCTCTCAGCAAGAGTTATATCAGACCGTCTACACTAATGCTGCGAAAGATTTGGACGGGGAGGAAATTAGAGGATTGCTCATATCAAACCACCTGGTGAACTGGGCTAACTGTCTATTTTGGGGTTTTCCATGTGCTAATGAATGAGGTGATTTGCTTTTGTTGCTTCCACAGCCAGTTCCTACAATATTATCAGTTCCACCTGTGACTAATCCAGCATGTGATCCAGGATAAAGTCATCAGCATTATTTATAGCATCATTATCAGTTGCTGACAACATAGTCTTCAGTCAATTCAAGCAGTCAACAGTTAGAGTGTTTTTGAAGTGTTTTTCAAATACTTAGAATAATTACTCAAATCAGTTAAAGTAATATTGTGCTTGTTTAGCATAAGATACTGTTAAGTACTACATGTCAGGTCAGGTTGAGTCAGTGAGCTCGTTCCTCATGAATCCATGCTGTCAGGTGAGTTTCTGTTCCCCACACGAGCAGCTAGGAATGGAACTGTAGTTTCCAATGTTTAGGCACATAACAGAACTAAGAGTCTTTCCACAGGGAAGGGAAAGGCAAATAGAAAGCGAGGAGTGAATTAGCACCAACATCGGGCAGTTTTAGTTTGATAACAACAGGTAGATGAGACAAAATGTTTTAATCTTCTAATTGACTTCTTACATGCAGTAATAATAAAATCTGAAGTCAGATTCTTGTTAAATCTACTTTCATTACGTGTTTGCCCAGGTATAACTTCAATGTGGTTCTACTGAATTTGCGGTGGTCTGTTTTATAGTAATATTATACGTGATTGACACTTGACCATGTAATTAATTGCCAAAAAAAAAAAAAGATAATGATAATCATGTCAAATACTAAATACCTACAGTTTCCTGATTCTTATATGGGAAGATAATGCTGTTTTATATAAATATAAAATGACTAACTACTGACAATTGGTTGACAAATATCTGGGAACTTCATGTGGGCATCTTTGTTTAATATTACAGGTAAATGCAAGCTTAATTGAATAAGACATAAAAAAAATTAATTAATACCAAAAATGCTGGTTTACATCGGCCTTATACTGACTGATGTTTCACTAAAGGCATAAACATGAGCTACAAGGACCTACTGTATATACGTTGACAATACAGCCAAGCACACAAAAATAACTGGTATTTTTCCATTCACACCATCTAAATGAGTCGTGCTGCTGCATCTCCGCTATCAGGCTTACACACGCAACACCAGCAAATGTGGTACTAGGAACAAAAACACAGTTGTGACTGCTTTACTGTTGTAGCTTTTGTACTGCTAGATCGCAGAAAACAGTTACTGTACTCTTCCACATGCTGTCATTGATAACACAACCCGTTACCCATCATAGGCCTCTGATGCACAAAGCTGCCTGTGATTTGACACATAGATTTCTAGGGTTTTAACTTTGACAACCGCATAAAAGCTGCATGTCGGGTGATGGATGCTGTGTTTTCTATACGTGTGAAGATTGTATGTTTACGCTTGGCACAAACCTAAATTATGTAAAACAAGTGCAGCATAGAAACAAAGTTAATCAAAAGTGAATAATGTGCACAGTTTACACTTACACAGGTGTTGCCATGTTTCTTTGTTAAAAAAATCAATTTAGATGGATTTGTCACATAAGATTCTTCATTTGCAGTTTAAACTTACATATACATAAGTTATGATCTTGTCAGAGGTTACACCCGTGCTACTGTTTTTTCTTAGTGTATTAGAAGTCCATGTTGGCTGCACACTAAATAAAAAAAATTAACAACTAAACTTACAAAAGATACATGAATGTAAATTCATTCGGCATATTCACTTCTGACGTTTCTTGAAAGAAGAAATGAAATCCCACTTAATTTCCTAACAGTCAAAACACGATCACTATATAGGGTAAATCGAGGATGCCATTCGGGAGAGAGATGGCCACCTCAAGCAACTCCACCTGTGTCCACCAAATATCAGCAAAGTTTATGTTTGTGATCTAATGTTATTTTAAAAGTCAATGTTGCAAGTTTCTGTTGTTGAGTTATACACATAATTAGATTTTGAATTGATCAAATGTTTCCATGTTGGCCTTTAAGGATCTGTGTATTTTGACAAAGTTGGGCACAGAATGTTGAAGTTGTTTAGCCTAAAATATTATTTTATTTAATTTTATTTACGAAACGTAAGTAAGTTATTGAAAAGTCAGAAAAGCCCCTCATGCTCTGATTATGCTCTATAACATATATATATAAGAAAAAAACAAATTTGTGAATTTTTCAAAACATTTAAATGCATATGTAAGATCTAACGCAAGAAAAAGAAGTACGGGTCAATCTCATAGCATTGTTTTAATAATGTTTTTTTTGTGATTACAAAAATGCATCTAATAATTTACCAATCTAGTAACCCCCAAACTATAATTCTTTATGCTTCTTCTTGCTGTACACACTGATTTAAATTCAAACACTTCGCAGTTTTTCAGTAACAGAGGTTCTTAAGGGGGGGGGTTGGGGTCTTCTCCCCATCTTACTGAGTGCCTCTACTCATCGTTACGCAAACACGAAAAAATACAAACCTGCGTGCAGTCATTTATAGCCACAATCTACTTATGATCAAATGAAGAGTTGTTCTTTCGTTTTCCTCTCTTATTCGCTGAGTCTGGTCTCGTTGCAGGTTAATGATTTATTTCTGAGGCTGTCTCACAAAATAGATGATGACGCGACCTGTCTGTCTCCCTCAGTGACGCTTCTTTGTGCACAGTAGGTGGGATATGCTTTTCAGTATTGAGTCAGACAGATAGACAACCCCTGGCGGCGGGGAGCTGTAACTGCAGTTGTGACTGAGAAGGAAAATGGGTGGACGGAAAGTCCCCGTGTGGAAATCCCCTTGACTTTTTCCTTTTTTTAAAAAACTATCGTTTGCGGACGTGTGTGCTCTTTTGAGCTGTATCGCAAGCTGCGAAGACTCCAAAATAGAGCTGATACTGAAGGAAAGAGAAGATTGAATGGCGCCGAGGACCGCTGCGGTGAGGCTGAGTGAAGTGGCTGAGAGAGGACTAGCCTGAGCATCCGAGAGGGCTTTGTTATTACCCCGACATATTACACAGGTAAGACCCCCGTCCTCCGGCCGTGCGCCTCCCCCATGTGGACAGCTTTTCTTACCAAAAAGGGGGTGGCGGTGAGGGGATGAGACCTGGCGGCTACAACGCGTTTGGGCCTTGAGTAATGTATGGTCGTGTTTGTGGGGACATGGAGGAAGCTTGAAGGCTGTTCACGACAGTGGCTTTGACAGCCATTGTTTACAAAGACGTCACCCCTCCAGCGGATCACAGGGCATTTAAACGGCCGAAGGTGCAGTCAGCGCCGCAGCAGCGTCTCGATCCCCGGGCTGTGCGAGCCGATCGAACGTTACATTGTTTCAAAGGTAGTTGTCACTGGAATTACGTAAGCTTTTAACGTCAGCAAAGTCTCCTGTTATTGTGTTTTTGTGTAGCCGGCTACACTTAAAACCGCAGCGTCAACCACTGTGCTACTACGCCGTCTGCGTAAAGTCTGCCAGCGGTGCCAACACAGCAAACAGCAGATCAACCATCGGAGTCAGCGTGCCCCCTCTGACATCCAGGTGTCTGCTGTCTGTGCCTCGTGAGAGAGTTGTCCTTTAGCGTGGCCTAGTCTGCTGTTGCAGCTCCTGCTGTTTGGTTAGTGAGGGGACTAAGAGGCCACTATTCGCCGAGTTATCAGGTGTTTGCAATCGGGAACTTAAGTGTGTGGTCCACCGACTGGCAGCGTCAGACCGGTTTGGTTTGAGGATGTTTGGGGAAGTCAACCTCCAGGCCTACACTTGCTGACCATCACTTTCTACTTCCTGTCAGCTGTATGTGCTGACAGTCGTGGTTAAAAGAATTTCTTAAAATCTTTTTTTTATGTAGTCTTCAAATTGGAATGTCCTGATTTAAACCATGAAACTTTGCAAACTTTAGGTTGTCTTTTATGCAGGAAAATTATTTTGTAGTCACATGCATTAAATAATGATTGATTGGGGTTTTACATATTCCACTGGGGCCATTGGGGCGACTGTTGCACAGGAAGTAGAGCGGTCATCCACCAATCCCCCCGGTTTGTGGTTCGATCCCCGGCTCCTCTGGTCTTTTGTCGAAGTGTCCTTGAGCAACACACCGAACCCTAACATAGTTGCTCCCAGTGAGTGTTGGCCAGCTGCATAGCAGCTCACTCCTCAGTGTGTTTATGATGGGAGTGTGAATAGGTAAATGAGAAGCAGTGTTTTAAGTACCAATAGGTAGAAACGTGCAGTCAATTTAACATTCGCTAGATGGAAAAAAAATCTATGAAAACATACTGATACAGAGAACGGTAATGTTGCGGTATCCGCACTCAAACTCTAGTTTCACACAGGCACTCGTGCTGAAAATGTGATCACTCCTAGCTTTACTATGTGTAAAGCTGTGTAAGATTTAATGCAGGCTGACAAAGGTGTGAACTAGGAAAAAGGCTTGGGGACGTCTGTGTGTGACCTCCCAGGCAGCCTGGGAGCTGGTCTTCAGTTGATATCTAGAAAGCACCAGAAGACTTTGAGCTCAGTGGTATGCCCTGTTGGGGGAAGGTCTCAAAAACCATTAAGACAAAAAAGAAGAATTAATGATAAAACAAGGATACAAAGGGTTCTTTTTGTACTTTATTCATTTTGGCCTACCAGAATCTCCACTCAAAAAAACCCCCAAAAGTCTCTGTAGTGGGATGATCCTGTGTGCTGGGTGGTTTCCCAAGCAAGCTGTAAATTAAGATCTCTTAAGTCTCAATTAATAAGGGAGGGGAATCTTTAGTGAAAATTTCCAGACCAATTTGTTCTGTTGTTTCCTACTTTCATTCCTGTAAAATAACATATCCACTCTGCTTCTCTCTATCCAGTTTTCACGTTCGAGCATTGGCGGTTGGTCCCTCCTCCCCCTCTCCTTCTCCTCTTCCTCCCCGCCTTCCATTCACTTGGCCAACTATCCGCCATGTCACAGGGTCAGAACTTCCTCCCCAAATTCCTGTTTGTCTCCAACCTGCTGAAGGCGGTGAAGATCCGTCAGCGAGTCCCCAATGACGTGTTGAAGCCATCTGCCAGTGGAGGCCTGATGCACCACCTGCGGAGTATGCACCGGTACACGCTGGAGATGATCGCCATGAACCATTTCCCGCAGGCTTTCAGGGAGGTGGTGCAGGCTGCCATCCTGGACCGAGCCATGCAGATTTCATTGGAGCAGGAGAAGAAGCTCAACTGGTGTCGGGAGGTGAAGAAGATGGTGCCTTTACGTACCAATGGTAAGAAAAACCTAGCTCCTGTTTAGGTAGTCTAACAGAATCTGGCATCTCTGGTAAATTAGCTTTCTGCCATTATCTTACTCTTGTGTGAAGCACTATGAATATGGAAACAAATTATGAGGAGTTTTGGGGCATTTACCACAGGTTAATATTAGTGGTTTTTGAAGCAGACATTTCTGGTAGCATTTAAACCAGAACTGATGTCGAACATTCGTTCCTGGATTTCAGGAACTATCACCATCTTTTTAGGTATGGGCTTGAGGACATATTTTGCTTTTGTTTCATTTTCACTGATTGGTGAGCTGTGTATCTATGAGTCAAGGCTATTTGATATGTAAATTTTTAGATCTCATTACTCACAAGCAGGGTTACTGTAAATGACAACAATCGAGGGATACAGGTTCCGCTTTCACATACACTCATTCAGCAGCCCCCTTGGTTTTACTGTGCGGAGCTGAGTGTTTGAATTCAGTCACTACCATTGCTAAGTCATGTTTTCTGTTACGTGGATGTTGTAACGCGGGAACATCCCAGGCCCGGCAAACATTCAGAATTGGGCCTGATTACTTTTGATCATAGCTCTATACTGGGAAATTCTCTGGCGTCACATGTAGGACTGTTATTTACTGTCGATGTTTCAGAACTGACTATTTCCAGTTTTTCATTTACAACTTTAGGGGCACGTCCCCTCTTTTTCTGTGTAGGCGTGCAAGGAGTCTGAATGCCTGTGGTTCTTAAAACGTAAAAAAAAAATCTACCTTAAGCTCCCCACCTGGTTGATTGACTTGGGGTTTATGATGCTTAGATGGGTCACCACTCAATGTGGCTTGTAAAATCCAATGTGAACACATCCAGCTATGTCTCATTGTGTTTTACATATACTGCCGTCATTTAAACACATCTGGTGTGCACTTAGGACTAATCTCTATTTTTAGATGATGGGAAAAAAAACGTCCTTTGAAGGGAAACATCAACCATAGCATTCAAAACAGAGAAAGGAAGCGGAAATAAAACTGCTTTTGTGTTGTTTATCTTTAACATGTGAGTTTCCAGAGGAAATAGTTTATTATTTTCTCACAGGATGCAATTAACACACAGCACTGAGAAATTCCTATATCGATTTCATCTCAGAATTTACTTTGAACAGTTACTGGATGGATGAGGAACTTGCTGGCTGTTTTGTGTCCCCGTGGTTGTTTTTCGTAAATAGTATCTTTGCGAGTGGCCTTTCTGGTTTAGAGGTTTGTAGTGACTAAACTAGTTACTGTAACTAGCATCAGCACATTGTTCCTCTTCAGAAAGACCCCTGAATTGACTTTTGCTGCCAGTAACCTGGATGGATGGAATTTCCTGGCTTGTGAATGTGATGTCATAAAGATGAGACAGAATTTGGAGCCAGGCTGTCTAACTCTGAAGGACCCAGACATGACTTTGAGCAGAGGACGGACACACACACACACACTCACACATATAGAGTACCAAATGCTGCTGAGTCACTGGAGCTTAGCAGACACACACACTCAGAACATGAGAAATAGTCGAAGTCTGTAAGTGATGGTCCGGTCAGAGCAAGTTGTGTAAATCAAGCCTCTCAGATTCACAACACTGTTGGAAGATCATTCTCTTCTCAAATCCTGTCGATCTATTTGAATTTAAAAAAGTTTAAACCTTGTTTCAGTCTTTCTAAATATAATCTCTAGGCTACCATAAGAAATACAACTGATCCTCATAAAACCTTCACTTCACTAGCAATTAAAATAATGGGGCCATACCCTTTTTCTTTTTCCATGCAATTTCTCCACCCAGTGAAGAAACGCATAATTGAAATTCAGTGAATGTTCTGTCTTGAATGTCTGCGATGCATCCGAGGGTTTTTCCCAAACAGCATCCCATGTCTGTCATGTGTCCCCGACAGGCAGGATTTGTTCAGCTACAATACACTGACTCTACATACTGGAGTAGCAGCAAGGGCACACACACTCCCACGGTGTTCTGTTCAACAAGCATGAGTCTCTCTTTTTAGGGATGTACGCACATTACTTTCTATTAAACACTTTAGTCCTTTTGATTTCTGTAGCAACAATAGTCTTGGCCGGGGATGTGTTTAGCTGGATTATTCTCACTAGACAGCTGACAGACAAGTAGTGGAATAGTGGATGATGCGTGACTCAGAGCTGAAGTCCTTCTGGAAAGCACAACATTGCACGCTTGTGTCACCTGGTTTGCAACAAGATGAGGATTTAGTCCGGTTCTTTGCTGATGTGTTTTCAGGACGTGTCCCAGCTTAATACAGAGGAAGTGTCTATATATAGACTGATGGGACCAAAAGACTGTCTTTCATCCTTAGTTGTCAAGCAGCTCAATTCCGGGTCAAAAGTCTGTGTGTTTTTGTGCACAAGAGGAACTGATCATACATGTGTGCTTCTGCATTTGTGACTATCTTCGTATGCCTGTCCAAGTATCTCAGCTGAGGGTGGTGCTGTTGAGGATGCCTTTTCTCACTAGAGAACTGTTCATTTTATGTTTTTGTTGAGAGTGATGCAAGAGCGCAGAAATGCAACAACAGCTAGCTAGTCTGAAATAGAGGCAGATGTTTTTTTTGTTTTTTTTTTCAAAAGGTACAGCGGGATGATTGCTTGAATGAAACCCACTATATCTCATTTTACAGTCATCACATGTAGCACAGGTAAATTTGATCACAGTTTGGCCTGTGGCATGATGTGGCTTACCTTGGACAAAACACATTTAGAATGCTGGCACTGTAGTGCGGGTAAACTGTTTCCTAAATGTGACTTAAATAGCTTTTTCCTGTATAGATGTAGACTTTTGCAGTGTGAACAAGTCTTTGATTAGAATATCTTGGTGTGAAAGTTTCGTTTTTGTATGTTGCAACATTATGCAGAGAAAGGTGTGTATGTTTCAGATGAGTGTGAACCTTTGTCAAGTAAACATAAGTGAACAGATAATGAAGATAGATAAGAGTATGCACCTTACAGTATATTTGAAGACATTTGGGCATGTGAGTGAATGTGTTATCTCAGTGTTCGTCAATCATAGCCTTCATTGGGTGTTGATAGCAGTAGTTAAACAGATAACATTCCACCCAGTCCAAACCACTCCCCTGTGGAAAGTCCAGGACCAGCTGAGTAGTACAGATGAGTCTGGAGCATAAGAGGGAAACACACACACACACACACACACACACACACACACACACACACACACACACACACACACACACACACACACACACACACACACACACACACACACACACACACACACACACACACACACAAAAGACAGAAGTTAGCACTGGGAAATTCCTGTGTTTATTGTGGCAACAGGGTTTTTTTAGAGATACACACATTGACACACATGAGCTATCATGTTTCACAATGAGAAAAAGACCCAGTGCTGCCATAGGAGACTAAATAAAATTCCAAGGTTTTTATTTGTTCATCGTATCACGCACAACTGCATTTTGAGAAACCTAGCTGGTAAGTGTATTAAAGAGGAAGTAGTTTTTGTTGATATGAAAATGGAAAACATATTATTGGAGATAATACAAGCAAAAATTGTTCTAAAGGAGTGGTATTTAAATTTTTGTTGTTTCAGGTAAATTAGGGCCAATTTTTTTCCTCAGATCAGCTTGGTACATACTGGGCTTTCAGACATCTTAGGGGTCATATAATAGTTAATATAATAGTGATACCAGTGCAATAACTGGCCTGACAGCCTGGAAATCCCCAGCCTGTTTTTTACGCTTGCATGTGTGCACACTTCAGTAGTCTGTTGTCAATACTGTGTTCTCATTACATTTGCATGTGCACATGAACCTGCACAGAAATTAGAATTAGAAATTTGTGTCCCATGTACTTAGCAACTCAAATGTGTTAACTGCTTCTTTTGTTTGTGTTTATAGGAGATGGAAACTGTTTGCTCCATGCAGCCTCTCAGTACATGTTGGGTGTTCAGGACACAGACCTGGTGCTTCGAAAAGCCCTCCATGGTGTTTTGAAAGAGACAGACACTGGTGTCTTTAAAGCTCGCTTTCAGGCAGAGCTGCTCCAGTCGCAGGAATTCACCCAGACTGGACTCCGATACACCACCACGGTATGACGTTTAGATGAAATCCATGCGTTAAGCTTACATTTTGATGACTGCAGTTTGCATTCTTGTACTAGATTTGTTGACGGTAAATTGAGTACCTTTACGCAGATCAAATTTGTTATACACATGAGCACAAGTTTATTTCCTAATGCTTTATGTGTTGTCCCAGAACTGGGAGGAGGAGTGGGACAAGATTGTGAAAATGGCATCCCCGGTCTCTAGTAGCAACGGCCTCCAGTTTGACTCTCTGGAAGATATTCACATCTTCGTCCTCTCTAACATTCTTCGCAGACCCATCATCGTCATTGCAGGTACTCATTTGTCATTATAAGTATATTTATAGCTCTTTAGTTATTCTTCAAAGACTCTCTGGTCTTGTGTTTTGGTGATAGAAAAGGCAAAAGTATCTCCTCAGCCTGCCTTAACATTTTACTGTTTGTGTTTTTTATGTTATTAGTATTTGATTACAGCTTATCATCTTCCAATTGCAGTTGTAGTGCGTAAATAAGCAGTCATTCGTTTTACAACATTGTTCAAATACAGTGAAAGAAATAGCAGTATAGGCTATTTTTAAAGAAGAGATCAGAAATGTAAAGTTTGTTGTTCTAGCCCTGCATATACCAACAATATGTCTCATACTACAAAAACATTTAACTTGTTCTTTGACCATATTTTTTTATCAGTAATAAATCCTGAATTGATATTCTTTAAACAGACCAGGTGGTCAGGAGTATGAAATCTGGGTCCTCCATCTCTCCTTTGAATGTGGGTGGGATTTATCTGCCTCTACACTGGGAACCTACAGAGTGCTACAAATACCCAATAGTGCTTGGGTACGACTCACAGCACTTTGCGCCCCTCATCACTATCAAAGACAGTGGCCCAGGTAGGAAACACTAAGATGTTGCGTAGCTGGGATGACAAAGGTAGAACTAAGGAAGCCTGATATGTATTTACTTATGTTTATAATTCTGTGTAACATCTTGGTTTGATATTTCCAGAGATCCGAGCAGTACCGCTGATCAACCCAGGGCGCAGTGGCTTTGAGGAGCTAAAGGTTCACTTCCTGATGGAGAAAGAACAGCAGCAGAAAGAGCGGCTTCTCAAAGAGTACCTGTTATTGATAGAGATTCCCATCATAGGTTTGGGCTACGATGCCACCCGGATCATGAATGCTGCACGGTACTTACAAATTATAAGATCTGTCCACTAAATTCACAAAATTTGAGAGAAAACGCAAAAAATATGATATCCCAGTGCATGTTGCAACTCATACTTAACTTTTTTATTAGATTATGCTGTTATAACTATGTTATGCTGGTATAATTCAATTCAAGTCAGTACACTGATCACAACAACTTTGTTAACTTAGAATTTAACTGAGAAATTCTAAAATTACAAAAAACTTTTTATGTCTCTGTCCAAAGCTTGGATGAGGGGAATCTCCCTGAAGATATGAACCTGATGGAGGACTACCTACAGCTTGTCAACCACGAGTACCAGCGCTGGCAGGAAGACAAGGAGCAGGCATGGGCCGCACAGCCACAGCGCCCACCCCCGTTCTCTGTCTCTCAGCTCTCCCTCATTGAGATCCGCTGTGCCACACCAAGATGCACCTTCTATGTCTCTGTGGACACACAGCCTCATTGTCACGAATGCTTCGAGAAGCGACAGGCCACTGTTGGTGGAGGAGCGAGGATAGAAGGGGTTGTACAGACCAAGGGAGGAGGAGTACAAGGTGGAGTAGGTGTGACAGGGGGATCAGAGACTGAGGTGAGCTCCAGAGGAGTGCGAAGCAGTAGTCCCCCATCCTCTTCATCTGGGAAAGGGGTGGTGCTATCCAGCCCCCGATCAGCCCCACCCACTGCTCCCAGCCTCAGCCTGTACAGTGAGACTCATGCCATGAAGTGCAAGACAATTGGCTGCCTCTTCACCCTTAGTGTGGAGCATGATGGTCTTTGTGAGCGTTGTTTTAACTCCAGGCAGAACCATGGACCCCCTGGGGCTGGAACGGCTGCTACAGGACTCCCAGGCCCAAATGGGGGGCCAATAGTTCCCCAGTGGGGTGCCTGTGAGACAGAGACAGAGCGCTGCAGCATGTGTAGACAGGAGGTGTTCAGGATATTCAATGGCCTGTGTCCACCCTGCATGCAGAAGCAGCAGGCTCCAGAAAGGGGAGAGCCACAGCAGAGTAACCCCAGGACTGAGGCCTCGGCTTCAGCTTGGAGTCAGGCCAGGGACACTGAGCGACCGTGCCTCACCATAACGCCAGGGCATACTTCCGCCTGGCAAACCCCTCTGGCTCGACCTTGCAAAAGATCTGGCTGCCAGTTCTTTGGGACGCCAGAAAAATTGGGTTTCTGCACTATTTGCTACGTAGACTATCAGACTAACCACCGTAAGTCCTAAAACTAAACCATTAAATGTCTCTTTCATGTGAAGTCAAAGAATATCTTAAGTCCTAATCTTAAATTGTAACAATCTATGTTGCAAACATATTTTCCATTGTGGAAATAATTGTTGTGCAGTGTTTATTTGGATATGGAGTGATTACTTATGTTCTCTGTTCCAGACCTGACCCCTCCTCCTGCCCCGGTCCAGAGCCGGCATGGTTTGGAGGCAGGCTTCCAGAACGCATCACGGTGTCGTGGGACTGGGTGTGGTGCGGTTGGCAAGACAATGCTAGAGGGCTACTGCGACAAGTGCTACGTCAAAGAACAAAGCGCGCGGCTCAACCAAGTGGCACATCGCACGCCACACTCCCCTCCTCTAGTCATGGTAGGGGTCTGTCATAAAAGTCTTGTTTATCTTGCTGTAATCTGTTGGTTGCATCTTGTCTTTCCTGTGTCTTTTTACTGTGATTCTTACTGCCTTTTTTCCACTCTTGGATTATCCTGCAAATTGCCAAGTGACCTTTCTCCCCTTTGTCTTTGCTCCCCATTTCTGCATAAAAAGCGTGACCGAGCAGCCAAACCCAGATCTTCGCAGCAATCCCAGACCCAGACTCAGTGCCGGCGGAGTGGCTGCAGTAATGTGTCTCCAGGTTGCACAGACCTCTGCCCAGAGTGCCACACACGCGGTCAGGGCAGAGAGGCGGGCAGGCGGGCGCAGGCGCCCAAGGAAAAGTCCAAGCAACGTTGCCGGACTCAAGGCTGCGACCACTATGCCAACCAAGAGAAACAGGGCTACTGCAATGAGTGTTACCACTTCAAACAGATTTACCGCGGCTGACCACATACTCACCCACGCACTCTACAACAGTGATGACACATTGCTAGCACGCTAGAGCCGCTGCCCTACGGTGGGCGCCCCATGCCAGTCAATGCACCTCTGATACTAACTAACCAACTTACTAACTAGCTAGTGACTAACTAGTAACCTTATGGCCTGAAATTTATACCCCCCATGTAGAATGTGAAAAGAGAGTGTGTGTATGTGGGGGGGAGTGTATGTATGTGTGTATGTATGTGTGTGTGTGTGTTTGTGTGTGTGTGCTTGCTGTAGACATGGCCTACAGAATACCTCTTTGTGCAATTATCATCATCTGATGTGCCCTGTGCACTTACACGGTGGGAGGTTTGGCAACATGTCAGAACAACCGACTTTGCTCTTGTGTACAATATGTATTTAGAGGTACGTAGTGCCAGACAAAATGATTGTATGTTCACATAAGGAGAAGCATCTGACATTGCTTTCTAGACCACAGCCAAGGATTTATACCCCTCATCAGTCTTTGTCTTAATCCATCTGTGTATCTGTCTGCCTGTCTGTCTAGCATTTGCTCTGTAGAGTGAGGGATGCAGTAGTTGGGGAAGCCCAGCAACCAATCTGTGAAAATAAATCGTACTCAATACTCTCCAAAAGTTATGTCATCTCTAAATACAATTTTGCTAAGAAAATTTGTTATCTCGTATGGAGTTAAAATTGTGAATTGGCTAATATGAAAAGTGAGTACAGGTCATGTGTCCAGACAGTGCAAGACAGACAGGCTGGGCCCCTGCTAGTTTTGGTGCTACATGTACAGAAAAACAAGCCTCTCCATTGTAGCCTACATGCTGGCATTGTCAGTGGGCAGAAGGCAGAGAACACAGTCGACACAGGATGTATTCGCTTTGTATTCCTCCTTTCCTTTGTTTTATTTCCCCTCTTCTCCTCCAAAACAGATCTGTTGCCTTGGATGTTGTTTTCCTGTTTACTGACCACTTAAGCACCTAGAAACGCATAGACACAGGCTCTCAGATACCTACCTACACATTCGCACGCAAATGTAGAAGCTCCAGTTCTGCGAGAAGGGGATTGCCAGCTATGTAGAGAACTGAGAACATGATGACGAGTGAAGCCTGGATGATTATTCACCCTATCATTACATACTCACTTATGCACACACATGCACATGGCAACACAGCTCTGTGAGATTGTACGCACCCCACCTGAGCCTGAGGTGATGTGTAGGTAAACAAACACATAGAAAAATGCATTCCCCTCTGCTCCACCCCACTGGATGTGCCAAGGTGACAATTTCAAAACTTCAGAGAACAATCCCATTGCTAATCTTGTTTATATGAATGTGTTTCGTGCTGTTGTTGCAACAGCACAGTATTGGGGCTGATCCTCGATAAGTTTTGCCTTTAAGTAGTGATTGAAATTTTATGGACCAGAGGGGCCTGATTCTGTCAGTGCTCCCACCTATATAAAATGCTTTTGTGAATATGGATCTTGGTCCATATTATAGGACCTTCCAACCTGATGCCTCATCACCAACACACACAGTGCACAAATGTGTACATCTGAAATACGCAAAACTGACATTCCTGTTTTTTTGTTTGTTTGTTTTTTTAATTGTTTTGGCATTTTTAAATGTATTTTGATATATTTCTTTTTAAGCCAAAAGAAAAAAAAAGAATACATGTGCCATCAATCTCCAAACAGTTGTTGTTACCTCCTCAAAAATGAGCCTGGACCATTTGAAACTAACTGGAGTGCTACAGATAGACATCTCCAATTCTGTGTCACCACAGACTAATCTTTATGTCATTGAAAATCCCAAAATATGCACCATTTGTTTTGCCTGTTTTATTAAAATACAAGGAAATCTTTATCTACAGAGATAACCTCAAATGTAAAACATTTAACAAAGTAACTCAAATGTGATATCAGCTGGAACAGTTCACCCCTCCTCTAATCTCTGCTAAAGAATTCCACAGCAGTAGGCAGATGTCCATCTGTGGCTCTAGTTAGAAAAACATTGACAAACAGGCTCTCGGTCTGCCTTTTCATTCAACTGTATCTAAAGCTGTTAGGCCAGCCCACATGTTGATGGCCTGTACGTAGATCTCTGTGTGCTTTAATCACCTCTTGACAAACCTTAATCAAATAAAGGCCAATTAGCGGTCAGCTCAACAGGACCAGTTAACAGGGTTCTGGCTGAGTTTGTCCAGGAGAAGATCACATAAGTTGCACATGACTTGTCTAAGCTGCTGAGGCATTTAGGACGCCGACTCGCTTAGGGACATTCCAACAGTAGGACGAGCATCCACTTAAGAGCAGAAGGTGTAACAAAACATGCAAACAGTGTGGAAGTTTCTTTGTGTGACCTTTTGACAATAGGGTATTGTATGAAAAAAACCTGGTTTTATTTGTTAAGTATTTATTCATATCAAAATATCTGTATTGTGTGATTCAATAATTATTTATATGTTGTCCTTAAATGAATTATTTTTATTAAGAAATCTAAAATCTGTCTAATGTGGTTCTTGTCTCTTTAGTTATTGTGTGTGGGTGTGTGTGTGTGTGAGAGAGAGAGACTAAGAATGAGAGCACATGAAAGACACTGATGAAGATGGAGAGGAAAAGGTGTGTGTGTGTGTGTACTTCCACTATCACAGAGCATGTGCATTTGATACAACTAGGAGTGTTACCCTACAAGCACTTGCACATGCATCATGTTTGTGTGCACTCAACATTGCACTCTCATTACAGCATTGCCTCTCCCTGCTCCACTGTATGTTGCCTAAGACTTTTTCGGCTAAAATGCATTTGCTCAGTATCGGCACCATATCCATCTCCAGTATAGGAAGTGCAGTGGGGGCTGCAAAAGCCATCAGATAACTGATCACTGAAGCCTGGTTCAGATGTTGCAGAGTGCACCAATTTTCCCATGTCTAACTGGGTTAGCTCTTTTTTTAAATTTTCTCCGCCTCCATTGTTCTTTGTCTTTTCTCATCTTTACACATTTCCATACAAAAACAGTTCAAATGATGAGGTTTTCTTAGGTGCTTTTTTTTTTGCCATTATTCAGTTTTTTCCAGCCATAGGTCAGGGTGTCTTAAAAAGAAAAATAAATGGGAACCCCCACCCTCATATAAAAACACTTAACTAAGGAGGATAGATTGTGCAGTGGGAGGGGGGAGTTTGGAGCAAGAGGAGTTATGGCAGTGACATGTGGGGAATTGTTATAATTATATATACATATAACATAATGTGGCATATATGGCAGGGCAGAGGTGACATTTAACAACTGTGTGACTGCATGGGCTTTCACATCCACCTACAGCCCCCACCACAGTCAAATTTGTAGGCTGATGTGGTTTCCTGGAAATACCCCAGCATGCAAACACTCCCTAGTATAACTGTTCTTTTGCAGACAAGCGTTTTTATACCTAATGAGACTATTTTACTGCTATGGTGCAGTAAACTGTCCCATTTGTCATATAAAGTACTTATGTGAAGCAAACACAGTAGTTAAAAGGACCAGCCAAAATTTCTAATTTTCTTTACCACAGATCTGTTTTTAAATGAGGATAAATGCAGAAAGTTGCAGTCAGGAGACATACTGTCCATTTTTTTTTGTCCTTTCAGCTTATCTCGTACATTCAGGGTCACCACAGGGGATCATTTGTCCGCATGTTGATTTGGCACAGTTTTTACACTGGAAGGCCTTCCTGGCGCAACCAGTCCATTTAAATGTCTGAAAAGTCCTGTGTATAATAAGTGTTTCCAAAGTTTGTCAGTGATGTCGGTTTTTGTAACTACAAGGACAACATGAGTAACATCTCAACTTTCTCAAACAAATTATCTTGCATGTGTATACAAGAATACATTTAACATGAGTACAGTGGATAAGGTTGGTCAAACCCATTAGAGATAAAAACAATAATAAATTATTCAAGTTTTAAAAAAGTTTATAGCATGATTTTTTTAAAATAAAGTCTGACTTTATATTTGGGAGTCTTGGAGTCAACAAACCACTCTGTATGATAGACATACATACACATACTGTACATACTGCCTCCATCTAACCCTGTCCTCTGTATCCTCTTCTCTCACTCCAACTAACTTCATGTCCTCTCTCCCTACAGCCATAAATCTCATCTTTAGTCTTCCTCTTGACTTTCTGACTTCTGAGTACTTAAAGTCCTGCACCTTCTTCACCTCTGCTCCCTGTAACCTCATCGTTCCACCTGGGTCCCTCTCATTGACACACATGTATTTTGTCTTGCTGCGGCTAAGCTTCATTCCTCTGTTTTCCAGAGCAGACCTCCACTTTTCTAGATTTTCCTCCACCTGCTCCCTGCTCTTACTACAGATCACAATGTCATCTGCAAACATCATAGTCCACGGAGATTCCTGTCTAACCTCATCTGTCAGCCTGTCCATCACCAGAGCAAACAAGAAGGGGCTCAGTGCCGATCCTTGATGCAGACCCAACTCCACCTTAAACTCCCCTGTCACACCTACAACACACCTCACCACAGTCTTACAGCACTCATACATGTCCTGCACCACTCTAACATACTTCTCTGCCACTCCAGACTTTCTCATACAATACCACAGCTCTTCTCTCGGCACCTTGTCATACGCTTTCTCTAAATCTATGAAGACACAGTGCAACTCCCTGTGACCCAGTCTGTACTTCTCCATCAGCATCCTAAAAGCAAATACTGCATTTGTTGTACTCTTTCTAGGCATAAAAACATTACCACTCACAAATGCTCACCTCTGCCCTTAGCCGAGCTTCCACTACTCTTTCCCACAACTTCATTGTGTGGCTCATCAGCTTTATTCCTCCGTAGTTGCCACAGCTCTGCACATCTCCCTTGTTCTTAAAAATAGGCACCAGTACACTTCTCCTCCATTGCTCGGGGATCCTCTCACTCTCCAAGATCTTGTTAAACAAACTAGTCAGAAACTCTACTGCCACCTCTCCTACCGCCATACCTCCACAGGTATGTCATCAGGACCAACTGCCTTTCCACTCTTTATCCTCTTCAACGTCCTGTACTCCTGTCTACTCTAGACTCTCCCCTACCAATACTTTACAGTCACTGATCTCTTTCAGATTACAACGTCTACACAAGATGTAGTCCACCTGAGTGCTTCTACCTCTGCTCTTATATTTCACCTTTGTTCCTGTCTCGTCTGGAAGAATCTGGAATGGCTCTGTTCACTAGAGCCAATCCAGAATTTCTCCTTCTCTTCTAACTGACATCCTACCTGTGGGACATAAGCACTAACAACATTGAACATCACGCCTTCAATTTCCAGCTTCAGACTCATCAACCTGTCTGATACTCTGGTCACCTCTAGAACGTTCCTCACAAACTCCTCTTTCTGGATGACTCCTATTTGAACTTGAACCCTGCTCCTAAGCTTCTAGCCTTGCTACATTTCCACCTGGTCCCCTGGACACACAGTATGTCCACCTTCCTTCTCTGCATCATGTCAATTAACTCTCTAGCCTTCCCTGTCATAGTCCCAAGATTCAAAGTCCCTACTGTCAGTCCTACATTCTTAGCTTTCCTCTTCTCTCTCTGCCTCAGACACGCCCTCCTCCTCTCCTTCTTCGACCAACAGTAGTCCAATTTCCACCAGTACCCTGTAGGTCAACAGCACTGGTGGAGGTTATTGTTAACCCGGGCCCTGACCGATCCGGTATGGGAGTAATTTTCGGTGTGATAGTCATGATTCAAATTTTTAATTTGGCATGTGTTTTACGTTGGATGACCTTCCTGACCCTCTGCATTTATCCAGACTTGGGACTGGCACAAGAAGACCCTGGCTTGTGTTCTCTTGTGGTTGCATTATTCTGGAAAAATACTACCATGTTTGATTAGTTATGGATCGACCGATTAAACAGTGTTCTTTTACAAGACAGGGTCTCATCATTACATAATAATGCTGAACCTGCTTCTGATTGTATTGTATTTTAGTATACAGTGTGGGAATATGATGTGGTAATACTGTATTATGTGGACAAGATGGCACATGTAATGTTAATATATCAAATTGTTAAAAATTATGCAATTTTATGCCATCTTTTACTGAATTATTTCGATGAGATCAAGCTAATCAGTTAGCTCCTAATCCTAAAAATCCTAATCAGCAAGGTAACTCTTAGTTACTGCTGTCAAACACATGTAGTGGTGTAAACGTACATTATTTGCCTCTGAAATGTAATAGAAATATGTAGCACAAAACTGAAACAATACATAGTGCCCCTAAATATTAGTAAAAATGTTTTTATAGTTTGCCAATTTACCAAAATCTACCATGGGAATCTGTCCACTTTGCCCCACTGGTAAAAACTTGAAGACATGAAGTGTTATCCTCTATCAAATGCTCCAACTTAGGGTTGAGTGTTTCATTACATGTCCTTAGAATTTTATGATGGGCTTTTGAATCAGTGTAAAGGTTTTTAAGATAAAATGGTTGCACTAAACTCAAACCCCAACAACAACTGAACTAGCTAATTTTCAAATCCACATTACCCAAAGTCTGTGTTTAAACTGTCACAATAAACTCAAATGTCATGCTGATCATCAGCAGTGTCTATTTATGAATGAACCCACCAAAGTCTGACTCACTGCCTCTTCTGCTGAAAACTAAAATGTCGCAAAAAACAAAAGTACAGTTGACACTCATTGAACAGGAAGTAATCTGCTGTTGTGCAAGAGGAAGTGAGTGTATCCATGGTTACCTTTGTCTGACCCTTTTGTAAGCGGCAACAAACGAACTTCTGAGATACACTCTTCCACTGAACAGTCTCTCTCTCTCTCTCTCTCTCTCTCTCTCTCTCACACACACACAGTAAAAATTATTTTTACTTTGTCTATTGAAACTCCCCAATGTGTAATTTTTCCTAGAACTTGGGGCCACATTTAGATTATAGAGGGTCCAAAGAGGAAATATACCAAACACATAATATACTGGGGGTACTGTATAGTCATATTAGTATTTTCAGATCCTTGTGATACCACTTGAAAAGTTACTAAGGTAGATCTGACAGATGGTAAATATAGTTAAGTGTTTTTAAAAGCTCTAGTTGCAACTTTTCATATGAATTATTAGTGTATCAATGTAAATGAAGGATTGAGTACAAACTAAAAAAAAGATGTAAGAATATTTAAAAAGTTATATACTTATACTTAACTACATGAAAAAATATGCTTGTTTCTGAATGTGTCAACACTGTTAAAAAAAACAAAGTCACATAGTAAAAAAGTTAGCTTACAAATTTTGTTCTGTTTTTTTCAAATCTTTAGGCTTTCATCACAGTTGTGATGGGAAGAGAATAATTAAAAGAATACTTATATTAAAACACTTCTCTATTGTATATCATTTACAAATATCACCACACGTTTAAACAGTTGCAAATGCCTTGCAAGAGCAACACATCCACAAATATCAGATGTCCTTAAAGCTCCTCACAGTTATTAGTACATATTAGTTTTGCTGCTTATAGATGCTACAAAAGAATGTTGAAGATGTGAAATGTCTGCACTTTCACAGCCTGGCCTATTTCTGATTTGAAATAATTTCTGAGTAATTCCACAAGCAATCACCAGCCTGTTCATCTTGTATCAGCGATCTGTGTCTGCAAGCATGTGCGTGCAGGTAGGAGTGCTTGATGGTGACTCAGTGAACTGCGGAGAGAAGATAAAATAAAAGAAGTGAAAGTGACACAGAGGAGCAGCACTGCATACTTAAGCCAAACAGTGCACCAAGACACCAAGTGATAATTTACTTGTTTGTAGCCATCAATCTGTGACTCTGCATCCACTGAGGCTATATTGCCATCTGCATCATATTTTATCCTGCAGAAGAAATGTCCCCAAGCAAACTGCTTTTTATCAAAACTGCTGTGATATGTTTTGACCACCAGGGGACAAAGAGAACCCACAATTTGCAGAAACATCAATATGGCTTGTATGGTGTAGGACTGTGTATTTATTAATTTTTTGACAGCACTATCAACAATACAAGATGTTCGGTGCAGCTGCCACAACTTTAGACCTACATTTAGTCTTTTTCACACCAATCACTTTGTTTTATTTGATAAACAAAGAATCCACAAGGGTAAGCGGAAGATATGGAATGGAAAACATCTTAAATGAATTAGTGTTTAGGTTTGTCTCCACACAAAGCAGCCATATAGGAAATTCAACTTAAAAAAATACAGGCTACAACTGGGTGTTGACGACTTGATGACTAGTTTCTGGTCAGCTCACAAATAAAAGCTCATTATTCAATGGCGTTTTAGCCTCAACACCTTGTTTTTTATGTTTGTACTTGAATAAATATCTTTTTTGATGTGTTTACCACCACCGTTGTCTTCTGCAAAGCTTATGATTGTGTTTTTAGGCTTCAGATTACAGGTAGGCCCTACACAATCTTATACAGCTTGTGGTTGTTAAAAAATCTAAAGTAGCCTGGAGGGTATAGTGTTACTACTATTACTACTTTGAGTTGGCCACATTTAGCTGTATGAGTTTTAACCCTACTTGCATATGGTGTGTTATTATAATATTTACTTGAGGAAAGGGTACTGATTACTTTTCACACTTATGTACTTCCGTATTGCTTGTAAAAATCATTTAAAGGTCAGAATCTTGAGTTGCAATACATCGTATTCTATACGGGGTGGCAGACGTGAACCTACTAATTTGACTACAAAGTAAGACTACAACTCCCAGCAAGCATACACATAGCATCCAGTATGCGAAAGTGGGGGCAATGTTCGCTTGTTTTGAGTATTTACGTACATACCGACTAAGCTCCCCGCCATGGCGAAGACATAGTTAAATTATAGGAAACTACACCACCGCCCTCGGGGTGCGCAGATATTTTAAAACAAACGAACACACACGTTAATGCTCGTTGAACGTTATGACGTTTGTTGTATGATGGCTGTTGATGTAGTTGTTGTACCTAGCCTAGCACGATTAATTAGTTACATATCATGAAATAATACAAATTATACATCAATGAAACCATTAAATTCAGATGAGGAGGAAGCGGAGCAGCTTGGCGATTACCAAAAGGGGCTCCGGCGTAAGATATCATTTATAAAAAAACTACATTTGCTTACAACGTTAACGTTACTTCATATGAGTAGCTGCTGTAGCTAGCTAGATAATTAGGCGAAATTGGTTTAAAAATAAACTGGCTAGTTAAAACACCTGTTAGCTAGCTAAGTGTTAGCTCAAAATGGGTGGTTTACAAAATCCCTGAGTTATATTTAACATACCTACAGTAATAGAGCAGTTAACTAACGTTATAATTGTATCACTGCCGCCTGTTGCCGAGTCACCAGTCAAAATAGTCTAACATCAGCAAATTAATAGGTATCCTGGTAGAAATTTAACATACTCTCTTAGCTAACGCCACATTTGCAGAATATCAGACGTTACTTCATCATGCCCTTTCACATCCAAATCATCGAAAGACTTTTTCCTGAACGAGCGCCAGGACAAAAAGTGTGTAATTTACCTAAATATCAATCAATCAATCAATCAATTAATCGGTCTTTATTTATATAGGGCTTTAAAAACAACCAGGAGCTGACCAAAGTGCTGTACAACAAATAAACAGAATATATAAGCAAGCAATTTACAAAAACCATATATTAAAAAAAGTAAGATGAAAACAATATGACTCAAATAATAATTTATAAAAGTAAAAGTATTTAAATAGATTAAATAGTTAAAAGCACAAAATATGTCCTTACTACGAAGAATCAAAAGCCACTTTGAACAAATGCCTCTTCAGCTTGGATTTAAAACGTGCCAACTCTGTAATGCAATAGATGTCAGATGGTAAGGAGTTCCACATAAAACAATTTTGGAGTTAATGAAACATTACATTAAGTTTAGCTCACTGTATTGGTCTAAACACATAGAACAGATATTGAATGTTTAATGTTAGGTTCTGTTTGACACCAACATTTAGAGCTTTGATAGTATTGAAGGCACATTTTACTACTTATCCAAGTAGCTTGTACAGACTGAAAACCTTCACGGTTCTATAGCAGATTGGTATATTTCCCAGTTAAGTCTTCCAGTATGTCAAGCTAGTTTTCACATGAACAATCCCAGGACATTCAAATTACAAGCAGAGCAGCCATCAATAACACTGGACAAAACATTTGTATAAAAGAATAACTTTTGATTTTGATAAACCATTTATGAAGCTGAACACAAATAACAATGTGACAAGAAAATAGAAGATTTAAGCTTATGATATTGTGATAAGTTCAATTACACTTCTATGTGATTAGCAGCTCAAAATCTATAAGATACATCCAGAAGTTTTCAAGAAGCACAATATTTTTAGTCGAGTGTAATTAGTGTTAGTACTTACACTTATCCTGTTTCTACTGCAATATCTCAAAATATGTGCTTTGAAAGGGCCTTTTGAAGGGTATTTGATTGAAACGAACACCTCCTTGCATTATCAGGTAATGCAAAGAGTTTGAATTATAGTTATTTTCTTCAATAATCAATTTAAGAACATGGTATCAAATTCCATCAATTTGCTAAATTAAAGGTGATGTTTTTAAAAAAACAAACAAAAAGGAAAAGGTGAAAATTTAGCAACACTTGCAGTGTAAAGAATAACTTAAGTGTTAAAGTCCTTGGACTTTTGAGCTTTTCAACGCTATTTACAACCTCAGTTCCAAAGAAGTTGGGATGATGTGTAAAACGTAAATAAAAACAGGATGCAATAATTTACAAATCTCATTAACCTATATTTTTTCAAATTTTTTTTGTTGAAACTGAGAAATTTTACGGTTTCATGGAAAATATTAGCTCATTTTGAATTCAATGGCAGCAACACATCTCAAAAAAAGTTGGAACAGGGGCAACAAAAGTCTTGAAAAGTAGTTGCTGCAAATCAAAAACAATTGGAGGAGCATTTTCCAACTAATTGGGTTAGTTGGCATCAGGTCAGTAACATGACTGGGTATAAAAGGAGCATTTCAGAGAGTGAGAGCCTCTTGAATGTAAAGATGGGCAGAGGTTAACCAATCAGTGACAAACTGCATCTAAACATTGTGATGCAATTTTAGAATGTTCCTCAATCTAAGTTGAGAACACTTTGAAAATCCCATTTCAAAATCCCAAATTCCAGCTATAAATCTCTACTGGACATCACTGCATGAGCTTGGGAACACTTCCAGAAATAACTGTCTGTAAACAAAGTTTTTCTGTGCATTCCACAAATGTAAGTTAAAGCTGTATCGGGCTAAGAAGAATTCATATGTGAGCACAATCCAGAAACACCACCGTGTCCTCTGGGCCAAAATTAAAATGGCCTGAAGAAAAATGAAAAACTATCTGTGCTTAGATAAATCAAAACCATGAACACTGTGTCCTGCAGATTAAAGAGAAGAGCGACCATCCAGCTTGTTATCAGTAGACAGTTGAGCAGCTAGAATCCTGCATCAAACAAGAATGGGACAACGTTTCTCCCCTAAAACTCCAGCAAATGGTCTCCTCACTTTCCAGACAGCTGTTAAAATAGGGATGCTACTCAATGGTAAACATCACCCTATTCCAACTTTTTTGTGATGTGTTGCTGCCATTAAATTCAAAATGAGCTAATATTTTCTATGAAATGTTAAAATGTCTCAGTTTCAACATCTGATATGTTGTTTATTTCTCTTGTGAATAAAATATGGGTTGGTGAGATTTACAAATCATTGCATTCTGTTTTATTTAGGTTTTTACATCATCCCTACTTCTCTGGATTTGGGGTTATAGTCTCCCTATATATCTATTGAGATATTCAAGAAACACAAGTTTGCTTTTTTCTTGTACAAAATTACTTGATAAGGTTAATATACTAGCAAGGTTGCAGGTTTGTTTCCCTGTCCATCTGCGGCCTTTATGTAGAGCTTGTGTGTTCTCCCCCTGCTAGCATGGGTTTCTTCCAAATAGTCAGGTTTCCTCCCACAGTCCAAAGACATGCATGTTAGGTACATTGGTGACTCTAAATTGCCCTTAGGTGTGAATGTGATTGTGAATGGTTGTTTGTCTGTGTTTCTCTGTGGTGGCCTTGAGTTAGACTGGCGACCTGTCCAGGGTGTACCCGGCCTCTCACCCTATGACAGCTGGGATAGGCTCAAGCCCTCCCATGACCATACACAGGATAAGCGGTTAGAGATAATCAGTGGATGGATGTATTGATATATTATTAAAAGTCCTAAATTAATGTAGGTGTGAAAGTATAAGCGTCCATTGATAATTCTCAGTTAATTGTTAGTGGTGTAATTTGGGTTATTGTCTAGTGATTTGCTCCTGTGTCATTTCTGTAATCCCCTCTCTGTAATTTATAATTTTAGAAATGACATACTGTATAAGCTGAGTGTCTGTTTCTATTGGGTTCAGAGCGGGCTAACCAGAGCATCCAGCAGCTAAGCGGTGCTCTGGAACAGCTGCATCCAGATCGAGAAGATGTGGAGGGGATCAGAGGTAATGATGGCACCCTCTTCACCTCTATGGCAGAAGAGGACAAGGCAGCATGGAGCCAAAAGAGTCAGAGTGAAGCAGGTGACTTAGTGAATAGATGTGGGATGTATGTCTGGCAATGATTTTATAGTGCTTTACTTGAAGATATTGCAACTTATAATCTTGTTGAAAGGAAATACACAAAGTTATATTAAAATATGTACTGTTTATTTGCTTGTTTGGTCTCATTTGTCATTATAGTTAATCAACTAAAGAGCCTTCTACTGAAGCAGTGCAGAGAAATCCCCACTCCTCTCTCTCCTTCAAAGAAACCGTCTCGATCAAAGGTAGAATATGTAGCTTTTTGCAACTACGGAAAGTCTATTTCTTAATTATCTGTCATTCTCAATATTTAATATATTAAATCTTGCAGGCTTTTTCTGTGACCTCATGCTGTTTTGCTTCAAATACATTCTATGTTGGATTAACAATTACACTTACCCCAACTTGTCTACCCTTAGACAGTTCAGCAGGATGGAAGGTCCAGTTTGCCTGCCTTTCAAGATTTGGTCCCAATCATTCATAACCAGTCAGAGTACATCCAACACCTGGAAGCTGAGGTAAAATTCTGCAAGGTATGGGTGCGTTTATGCACATGGACATATATTTACTGTATAAGTGCTGGTTTTTTTTTTAGGAGTTGCTGATTTTTTTGTGTGTAATTTCAGGAAGAGCTGCAGGGGTTAAAACAGCGGGTTAGAGTAGTGGTGGCAGAGAATGAGAAGCTTCAATACGAACTCAAATCTAAAGCTGTGGATGAATCTCTGAAAGATTATACAATCCATAACTCTACGGTAATGTGTGCACACAGAAGCCTTATTAGGTTTAAATCCAAATGACATTGGCATTGTTAGTTAAATGATCACCATTTGAGAAAAGTGGCTCATCATCTGTTCTGAAATATTTTCCAGATGAATGAGAGTATGGCAGCTAACAGCCACAAGGCTTCTAATAGAGACCACAACATGCTGCAGAGAGCAGAACATACCGCATCAAAAAATGCGCTGGTAGGGATGATGGATCGGTTTTTATTCTCTTCTACAGTAATTACTGACCACTTTGCATCATCAATATTTAACCCACATGGCTCACAGCAGCCAGAAAAGGTCAACAGTACTAGGTTTTTATGTGTATTCCAAGAATGTGAAAGTGTAAGAAATTTTCAAGTCATTGTTTAGTGTTTGTTTTTGTTTTCCAGGAACAGTTAAACGTTATATACCAGGCCCAGATTGAAAGCTTGGAGGCTCAGGTCATCTCCCTCAGGTAAGTTTCCTATCTACAGTAGCTGTAAAGGCAGTATAGCCAGTAGCCAAGGTATTTTCATTGTTTTTTTAAAGCAATAAATGTTTAAGCATTAGCAGGATAATACACCTCTTCTTCCTTGGCTGTTTTCTTTCTCAGTTTTTCCATATCTCATATTTTACTTTCATCATCAGGAGGGATCTGTCGGTTAGTCAGAAGGAATGTGAGGAGTTAAAGGTTCGTCTCAAACACATGGAGAAACAGGCGGCAAATGCACTAAGGGTGGATGGAGCTCCCCATGTTTCAGGATTGTGTCTGAAATGTGCACAGCATGAAGCCGTATTGGCTGGGACTCATGCAAATCTGCATGTCCAGGCTATTGACAGGGTCATAAAGTCAGTGGTAACACAGGCATACACGCACAAGTATATTAATTGAATCTGTCACATGTTATACATAGCAGATCAACCCTTCATATTTTTGACTGTAAAGATTTTCATATGGACAGAGTAAAATTTACCAAAAAAAAAAAACACCTTTTATAATGATGTGCGTTCATTTACTGTTATGTTGATTTTTCAAGAGAGCGTGATGAGTTGCTGGTGGCTCTGTGTGCTGTGCGAGCTAGTCAGCAAGAGGCACAGCAAAGGGAGTGGTCTGCATGTCTTCAGGTCAAACAGGCTGTGGAAATTGCAGAAGAAGCAAATCTTCACAAAGCAAGGGTCAGGAAAATATACAAACACCAGTTGTGTTCTATTACACAGCATTTTTGATCTATAGGAGTTTCAACCAGCTAAAGGATAATTTATAATAATCATACAAAAGTTTCTCCACTTTCTACTGTGGCTGTTTCCCTCTGGCAAATCTTTGATATCTGTTTATATGCATACAGGTGGAGGTGAAATGTGAACAGTTGTCGAGGGAGCTCGCTCGACAAAGGGAACAGCTGGGACGAGAAGCACAGGCCTTGACAGAGAGGTTGGCTGAGGCCAGAGAGCAGGGCCGGGCTGAGATCCGCAAACAAAAGGATGAACTGGCAGATATGGTAAATATTTCTGGTTAACTTTTTCTGAGAATGAGGACTGAAAATATTTTGCAGGGTATAGATAGATCTATCTATCTATCTATCTATATATGTATGTACAGTGTGTATAGATAAGAATCACCCCTTTCAAAACATTAGCATTTTGTTTTTTCACATTGTAAAATGAGCACACAAAAAACTTTTTCCAGTTTGATTTACTAGTGCAGTTTACATTGAGAAAAATAGTAATAGCTCTGAAAATGAATAAAATGTGAAAAACTGAATTAGCCTGATTTGGCAAAGGATGAGGCACATTGAAATTGAAATGGTATTGAAGGGGATGCAAATTTAACCCTAACTTAACATAATAGTAATAATATTAATACACATTCAGCTCGTACAAATGTTCTTTCATTATCAGAAATAACAAAATTGTAAAGGAATGTATTTTTAAAAAGTATAAGAAAATAATAATAAGTAAAATAATGAAATTTGCATTCTTTTTGATAAGTAGCTTTTTTATTTTTGATAAAGGTACTTGCAGTACTTGTTGAATGTGGATTAAATATTATTTTGATGATTTTTGTTTTAATGTTTTGACATTTCCACAAACTTTTCCACCTAACTATATTTCAGGGAAAAAAGGCTTTTCCTAGAGCATTCCAGTGCTTGGTAATGCAACTGAAAACAGTCTACTAAGGCAGATAAGGTACTTTTTAAAAGTCTTTTAAAAATCTCAGGGGCAGGGTTAAGTCAGGAAATGGATACCAAAGGATTTGTCCATCCCAAACTCAACCGAGCACAGTTAAGTTTATAATTAAGAATTAGGATGTGTTTGGTACCACCATGACTCTGCTTGGTGAGGTAGGTCATCCTTCTGAACTGGATGGCAGAGTGAGGATAAAGCTGGTCAGAGAGGTTATCCAGAGGCCAGTGACAACTTTGAAGGGATTTAAAGGGCTTCATGACAAAGACGAGTCACTGTGTGCAATTTTATGGGGGGGTTGCAAGAAAACAAAACACTCTAACAAACATTAAGTCTTTATTCAGCTTTGCCAAAGAGCACCTGGAACATTCTGAGGCAAAATGGAAAAAGGAGCTATGGTACTTTTTATGGTACGTTTTAAGTACTGTCAAATTATTGAGAAAGCCCTTCTGCCCTCTGCCAAAAAGCTTGGAGTGGGAAGAAGGTTCACCTTTCATTTTATCGACCCAAAGGGCACAGCCAAATTGACCATATATTGGTTACAGGAGAAAAAAGTGAATATCCTGAATTAATGACCTGAAGACTGCAGTCCACCAACGAAAGAAGTTATTCCAGTTTTGTATTTTTTTAAACAAAATTTCTGTCTTTTTTGTGTTTTGTTTTTTTCTTTCACTTGTACATTTTCACCTTCATTTAGTAAATCAAGATTGAAACATTTATGTTTTGTGTTATGTTTTATTCCAGGCTGTCAGACAACAAAATGTGAAACTTTGAAAGGGGTGGATGTTTTCTATATCCACTATTTGTAATGTAGGTCAAATCTACAGCTGGGGTTGCACTGAAATACTGAACTGTACTTTAATGTGAACATAAAACTGCAAATAATAATTAAAGTAATAATTTACTTTTAAACATTCTCAGAAGAGGTCTATTTAATTTCAATATTAATTATTATAGAATGTTCAACACTGGTGGCTCAAAGGTTGGGGCATAAGGAGTATCAGGCTAGGATAAAGAAGTATCCCATCTCAAATTCCAGCCCATCCACCATGTGTAATCCTGAGCCACACACTCAGTACTAGGTCCCTGATAGCACCTGTGGCTGCCCACTGCTCCCCCCAAGGGGGATGGGATAAATGCTGAGAACGAAGTTCATTGTAAACATGTATATGTACTCAATGATGAACAATAAAGATTCCTGTATGGTGCTAGTGGGCAGCATTGTGGTTAGCACTGCTGATGGTAAGTCCAAATGCTATAGGTGTATGTGAATGGTTGTCTGTCTTGTCTCCCTATTCTGTCCAAGGAATAGAGGGTCTGGGATAGGCTCCAGCTTCCCCACGAGACTGAACAGGATGGATTCAAACGCATATTTTTTTTTGTGTGTTCCAGGTGTCCAGCCTCACGAAGCATGTTGCCGAGTTAGAGGGGCAGCTAGCCAGAGCTCACAGAGACAAGAATTCACTGACCACTCAGCTAGAGGACACTTTTTGCAAACTTACCAGTCAGGAACAAGACAATACCAAGGTATACTGTGTTCATTGTATAAGATATAATTAAGTTACGATATATATTAAGTTACGATCATGGTCTGCACTGAGCAGTTCAGATCAACATTACTTTTCAGGACAACTGGTAAGGCAGCTTTTAGCTTTATGAAATACAGTCTTAGTGTTGCAAGGGAAGCTTTTACTGCTACTCAAAGAAATAGTGGATATACAGATACTGCTGTCAGTAAAGTCTATACGTACTGCTTTTATTAGTCCACTGGATGGCAGCAAAGGTTTGTGTATTTCACAATTTACTTTTCCGGCGGTTGTGGAAAGAGTAATTTAACCTGAGTCCATAAATGAGCTTAGGGTAAGGTAAATAACCAAGCTTTATTTGAAGATATTTATTAAGTTTTATTTAACAAGTCTGAGAATATATGTATGCAATTGGCAGCAAGCATTGACAAGCAAGCTGCATGGTGGGTTTCAGGATTTGGCATAAACTAGAAATCAAGCTTTGCATGTCAGCAAATTGTTACCTTGCTGATATTGTTAACTAGTTGAAGAAACCGAATCTGTACCAATTTACTCAGGGAAGAAGTTAAATTATGCAGTTAGATTAGCAATAAAACATACACGATCTGAATCTGTGAGCTTTAGCCACGACACCGTGTAATCATTCAAATGAATCCATGGTAAATATAGGACTATATGACAAACAGAAAATCAAATATTTGTGGTTAATGAAGAATACCAATAATATGTGTTATTCAAAGGGCTGGCTGTTTTTAATGGTTCTTTTCCATCTAGATGTGTGTGGACCTGCGATACCAGCTTAGCCAGACCCAGTTGAAGAAAGAAGAGGCAGAGAGGGAGCTCAGAGAGCTTAACACCAAGACCAGCAGACAGATGGAAAAGGCTGCCCAGGTACGTTTGTATTCAACCCGATGATTCTTTTAGATATATTAGATGGAATAGATTAAGTCAGTAGTTTTCCAGCCAGTCAGATTCCTGTTGGATGTTAGTTGGTCCTGTTGAGAGTCTAAAATATTTTTTTCTAAACTTTCATTTATTCGTACTTCCAAATTTGTTACTACAGGTATCAGCCATAAAGAGTGTCCAAAGAAAATGCTGAATATATATATATACAGTATAGGGGAGGGCCTTTTTGGCCTTTAACATTGCATTTGTTTAAGGGCATAAGGTGGATTTTGAAAATTTCCTCTCCTCCTCTTCCCTCTCTCCTTCCATCTCTGCGGGACAGGAAGTAGAAAGGCTGAGCTCAGAGCTGGTTGGCTGTCGGCAGCATCTGGACACAGTCCAGAAGGATGGGAGCCAATGGCAGGCCAAAGCCCTGAGCCTAGCAGAACAGCTGGCAAATGCCCAGCGCCAACTGCACCTCACCAGGTAGTACCTAATCCTATTATACATGCCACCACACTCACACTCACACACGAATACACACAATACTCCCCTCTGCCCAGCTCCTGCCCAGCTCAGCCCAGTCTAGTCCAGTTCAGACCAGCACACCAACTGTACCGCACCAGGTAACAGCTAATCCTATTATACAAACCACACACACATAAACACACATGCGTGCCGCTGTGCCATGGTCCCGGTACCAACTGGACCTCACCAGGTCACCTCTAATCCTGTTAAGCATGCCACAACATAATGCAACAAACACACACAAATGTGCACACACAAACACACTGCCCACTCTGTGCCATCAAGCCAGTGCCCAGTCCAGCAACAACTCCAGCAGAGCCAAAATGGTGCATGAGCCTTTCTTTTGTCCCTGGCGAACACATACACATGCACCCATTCCGTTACCGGCTCCCCTTTCTCTTACCTCCGTCTTATACTTTTAATGTTTGTTTTTACATCTTTCTATTCTATTTTACTCCTTGTGTATACCTTCTATTGTTATTTTTTTATCCATTAATCCCATTTATCCATAAATGTAACTATTCTACCTCCAGCTCTTCTCTTCTCTTTGCTGATTCCATTCTTTTTCATGTCCTCCTAAATTCCTCCTTTCTCAATCCCCTGTCATCCTCTTGCTGCTGTTCCTTTCCACACCATCCACTGCTAGCCCATGCCAGCCGCCCAGGGCACTTTCTCACCCCCGCTGCCCACAACCAAGGTGTCTGAGATGGGCACAGATGTGGCGGTGGTGCCCTGTAGTGCTGGAGGCTGCAGGAGGCAAGTTTGTGAAATCTGTGCGTTTGTGTTCATGCCTGTCAGCCTGGCTATGTGTGTGTGTGTTTGTGTGTTTCCACTGCTCCTCTTGGCTCTGATCTGTATTTATGTGTGTTTGGCTTTCAGCTGGCCACAGCTAACCCAGTGGCTGCATGGCTGGCTGTCGTGTGTTTAAGGGATGAGGTTAGGTGTGTGTGTGTCTGGTGTGTGTATTTTGCAGCCAGCTGTGAACAATGACATGCATATTAATGTGGCAACATTATGACTTTGACTTGTACTTGAAGAGCCAGTGGACTAAAGCATTTATACTGCCATGTGTGTGGGTGTTTGTGCATGAGAGAGTTTATAGTTTTATCTGTCCGCAGATGCATACTAGATGTTTGACAGCTGTTGACTTGGCTAAGCATGTAGCCATTCAGATTCAATTTTGGGCATTAGCAGTGAAAATCGCTTCTGAAACTGATTTAATATGGATAATACTTTGCTAAAATATTGTACAAGAAGAAGGTTTACTGTACATGGTCACATGTAGTGTAACAGAATTACCTTCACAAAAAAATTATTTCAGCTCTGTTCCGAATTCTTGTTTTGCTAAACTTGATGTCTTAGGAGGTCATTAAGTATTTCCATCCATCCATTGATCTATCTGTATCTTTTGATTTAAGAGTCTCTTTATAATTACACTACATTCTTTTTGAGGTGTGGAAATGAAGAAATTCATCTAACATAACTGGAAATGTTTCAGGTATAATACACATTTATAATTCCCTCTGTTGTTTCCCCCCTTTGTTCACTTTTAATCTTTACTGTGGCTTTTTTCCCTCATGCCTTTTCGAGGTAAATAAATAAACCTAAAGCAATTTTCTCCATTTCCTCCATCTGTCCACCTCTGTCTGTCTCTCCATTTCTGTCCATCTGTGGGCCTTTTGGGGTTATGCAAAACTACATGTAGTTTATTCATGAGCATGTCTCTGTGTGCCCTTTCCTGTTGTTCACTACAGAGCAATGCATGAGTCTTTATATCTGTAGTGGACTGGTTTGTGTAACTGTTTGTGTTTATAGGGAGAAAGAGTGTGAGGTTCACAGTACTGGGGCTTGAAGGTATTTGTATGGCCAGCTTCGAAGACAGCTCTTTGATACTATCTTTGCAACTTGCTCGCTCTCCACTTTCATTTTGTCCTCTTCTCATGGCCCAAATGATCACAGCCTGTCTTTAAACAGGGGACATGAAGCACAGACAGCCTCTGTTTGATTTCTGATAGCCCTGCCTTCATTTCTGATAAACACATACACATGCAGGCATACACACACATACTTGTTTGTACAAGAGCATGCTTGCAAATGTGCACACTGATACATCAGTTGAATCTGCATGCCTCTACTCACAATCACAAACATAAACGCACACACACACACACACACACACACAGATGCATGCAAGCATCTATGAGTCCCATGGCGGCTGGTGCGCTGTGCTGTGCTCCAGGATTGGATCATCAGCCAGCTGTGAGTTGGACAGCCTGGGATCTGTCCTAATCCTCGCCACTCTGTTCACATCGCCTCACAAATACGCACACACGCACACCACAGCCCCGGCCCCAGCCCAACAGAGGGCTTTGCTAAGTTTGTTTTGTTTGTTTGCTCCTATCTTTCTTCACTTTCTTCTTCTTTCCTTGTCTCGCTCCAGCCTTCTCCCTTCCTGTGTTCTGATCACGGATCCCAAAGACCATACTGAAAACTGCCCAGCATAGGTTCTGTTTCAGCACGTGCCAGATCAGCATGAATTGGTAGATGTGTGTGTTTGCATGCGTTTGCGGATCCATGACTTTTTGAGAACTGTGGGCCAGTTTTGTACTTGTACAAGTCTGCGAGGCCCCAAATCTTCCACCAGTTTTGATATCCCCATGAAATCAAGCATCCCTGTTCATGAGGTGCTTGCTTAGAGCTGGAGATGGACGTAAAGTTGAAATTACTTCAGTGAACAAGTTTATTTGCTGTCACTTTCTTGACTCAAACTTCTAACTATGGATTCCTGGGCCAGAAAATATCCAAACATGTCTGTTCACATAATTTGATCTGTGTCTGTATGTCACGAACAGCTTTTGTTTCTAAAAACTCTCTGGTAGTGAATTCAGTCAGGAGGCATGGCGGCTCTTGGGTGATGAAAGTTTTAGTGAGCGTAACTGAGGCCTGTTATCATACCCAAGCTTGCTGAGGCAGTTGCTTAGAATTGTAATTGGAAGGTCGTGGGTGCCTGGAGTGGCAAAAACCCAGGAAGTCCCTCATGGACTCCAGCAGTGCAAAAAGCTTTGAGCTTAGATCTTTCAATTAAAAAGACTAGGAAACTGAAGCTAAAAATCTGCTCTAGGAGACGGGCCACAGGGAAGCACCTCTAGTTTTTTTTCCTTGTTCAACTTTGCCAAAATCAAATTTGTAATTTTTGATTACAGGTAATCAAATGGTTTGTAGTAAGTTCATTGATACACTGTTGGTGAACAGTTAAAATGATGTAACCATAAAGAAGCCATAGCTAAAATATCTCTGCAGTCTGTCTATCTCTGCTAATGTGTGATGATTTGATCTAAATAAAAGAAAACATTTTAATTGTTTGGATATGGGGACCTTCTTTTGGGGTTTTGAAGTTCTAATTTACATCCATGTCCACTCTCTCTTTGTTTGACTTTGTAAGTGATTTTTTTCTTCATCTTGCCCAGATTGTTCTCAGTTATTGAATCTGTTTTGTCCTGTGGAACACTTTAAGAGGAGTGTCAGGGGCAACTCAACTCCTATTTGAGATGGCAATATGTGGGACAAAATAAGGAGTTTGAACACCTCTGCAAATTGAAGGCAAATGATTAAGATGCTTCATGATTTTGATGAAGAGACACCATGTCAGATGTAACTGTATGGATGGACATAATAATCTGAGTGTCCCACCTGTCCTGTCTCCAGGACAGTCAGATGAGGTGAGACAAGACTATGGCATCTGTGGCCATGAAAGCAGAGTCATCCGGTCAACCAAGCTTAACGTACAGTCACTGAAACAATAACTCTCACCTTTGATTTGATGGCACAGTAAATTTTAAACAATTAAAGGAAGATAATTACACTAGATAATTTTCAATGTATCAGAGCTGTTCATATTATATCAAAAATTTGAAATCTTGTTGACTGGATCTTCAGATCTGTACTTGCATTTATTGTACATGCAGCTTCCTCAGTGCATTGTAGTACATAGTGCACTACTGTCCAGGTTTGCTGAAGAGATGTGTCATATAGCTGCAAACATAAAACCAATATATGCAGCCAACACTTGGAGACAATGTAAAGAGATGATCACCCACATTTCACCGAATCTAATGAGATGTAATACGTCTATTTCTTCCCAGTGGGTGAAATAAGGCCAATTGGGTAGAAAGAGCTAGAAGGGCAAAATAGCATTTCTGTATTTAAAACACAGTCTGTATTCTTTGACCCCCAAAACAGATTATGTATGCTTGGAAATGTAGTGAAAAAGTCAGACAAAGCTCTTGACCAACTGCTGTGATTCTTATGCACAAAGTTCCCTAAACTCTATTAAACATGTCACGCTGCTACTCTCTCTGTACCTCATACTAGTTGTCTTTTTTCCCCTCCTCCCTTTAGTTGTACATCCTGATAGCAAGGTCTGGTAAGGCGGTGAACAGAACTCTGTGTGTGTGAGGGCGGAGAAGTGTAAATGAGGAAGGTGAGGCAGCAGATGCCGTGTCCCGCCAGAGGCTCACTTTGAGCAGCGAGTGAAATCTGGGCGCGACAAAACTGCTGCAAACCAACTCAGTGGGAGGCCCTTGTCCAATCACGGCCTGGAATAAAAGGGCCGGGGCACCATGCAGGCTCCAGTCACTCGAGGGAGGTGGGGGCCGTAATGAACCTTCAAGCGCTGCCAGTAAGCGCACACACACTTGAGCACAGCATCTTCCTTTCTACCTGGCATTAACAGTGCCTAACCACTGTCACCACATACATGCATGCACACAACCTCAACGGCAACTGTGTGTGTGGCCTTTTATGAACACATGCTTGAAGTATCCATGTTTCGTGATCTGTGTTGACTCATTTGTGAGCGTGCAATTAGATGAGTCTGTGTGCATGCCTTTGTGCAAATGTTAAGTGTTGATACCTTTGGGCTACACCTGTGTCTGTGAAGTTTGATGTGTCTCTGTGTGACAGCAGTGGGGCAGTGCCAGGTATGAGGCTTGCTGTGTGTTTGTGTGTTTGTACGCACGCGTGTGTGTGCTTGTCTGGTCGGCAGCCATGTTGTTGGGTAGCAGATGGCACCATGGTTGGCAGGGGAGGGGCTGCTTAGCACAACTAATCAGACAGTTACGGATAGGGCAGCTGGGAGGGCCGTCGGCCAGCCATGTGTGTGCGTGTGTGTGTACCACAGTGTGCCATGATGTTGACAGTGGTGGGCCCGTTGGCCCAGTGACGAGACCTTGCTGCGTTCTTCTCTCCTCACTGTTGGAGTGCCCTATCTGCCATACTGCCTTCTCACCTCTCTCTCCTGCACTCTTGCTGTCTGTCTCGCTCAGTCTGTTGAGACCTACTTGGTCTTTCATCTTCTTTCAGTTGCTTTGACTCTCCATCTTTTTTTGTCTTTGAGTCACACTGTCTTACTCGCTGCTGCGTTTTTATTTTTCTGATCTTTAGTGGTAACTTCACTTGTGTTAATTTAGTTAATTGTTACAGTAATTACAGCAATGTTTTTTTTGTCAAGTTGGGCACTAATAAATTGAACTGCATCCATTCTCCAAATATGCAAATTACTACAAAGTGGTAAAAAAACGAGTAACTTGGCCTTTTAAACAGAAACAATGTGCTATAATGAAAATGTAATTTTTTTCATATTATTTTGTGTATGTGTGTTTTTTTGCTTGTTGTTGTGCTTCCTAATTAGTTAGCACACAAAAAGTAGTTTAATAACAGAATCCAGTTTGGGTTAGGGTAGGCATAAAAGTTAGGAGTAAGGCTTTTAGTCATGATAGTTAGGGTAGGGTAAGGCTCGAGAGTCCTAATAAGGATAGAAATATGAACGTATGCATGCATGTGCGCACTCATGACAAAATAAAGCCACACACTGATTGTGCTACAGCCCTTAATATTTCACATGCTTATTCTTTTCTTTCACTTTTAATCCTATATTTGGTAAAGTGAAATAGCTTCTGGCATAGCTTCTCTAATTTTTACCTCCAACACTAAGCACTCATTACCACATTCATACCAAGTAATCCACAATCCACATAAAAACAGCACAAGACACTTTAATCTTCATACTCTGATTTTAGATTTAGTGTCAGGATGACAATCCATATGGATTTTATACAACTACACTTGCAAAACAGTTATGGATATAGAATTAAAAGTGTTTTGTTTTGGAAACACGTGGGTTTAATTATGACAGCTTTCTTCGTTGTTCTTCTTTGTCACAGTAACTCCATCTCTTTCTCTTATTTTCTACAGAGTTTTTCTTCTGTTGCTTACTCATAAAAGCCAGGTAACTATTCACATATGGCTGCTGGGAGTGGAATGTCTCTCTTGCTTCTTCCACCCATCCATTATCTGTGTTTTATTAGAGGATAAGTAATATCATGATGTCATGACTCCCTGTAGCACCATAAATAAATGATTAACAAATAGTACAATTTTACATTCTATAAATTCAGCTGTGTAAAATCACACACTACAAGTACAAGGATTACTAAACAGTGCTGTAATCTGTCCATCCTGTTGGGCTGGGAATAGATAGAATAGACAGATCGCTTACTGTGAGACCTCAGGCAAGATGGAGGCAAATCTGTCGGTTACAACTGTTGTCACCCCAGCCAAGTGTGCCCTGGGACACTGGCCTACATACACACATTACTGCTGGAGTACAGATAATGAAAGGGAGAGAACCAGCTCTCTGTCATCTATCTACTCCTGACCTCATGCTACAGTATGCTCATCTACTCTTGCCTAACCTCTAAGGAAATGTAAGGGCAGAGCGTCTAAACAAGTATATATCTAATCATTCATAGAATAGCTAACCAGGAACAGTGAAGAGTTTACACAAAGTTTTGGGTGTAGTGCATGTATCTTGTGCATCCGTTATCAATTTGCAATTTGTTGTTTGTGTGTGTGTGTGTGTGTGTGTGGGTGGGTTTAACTGTGGGTGTGTTCTGCTTAGTTTTTTGCCTTAACACACCCCCACTGTGAGGGTGGCACCATCAGTGAATCTACGCTGTGCCCACTGCCCAGTAGGCACAGCTTTCATCCAACATGACAGAACCTCTCTGCTCTTCTTTTCCCCTCATTTCTCTTTTACTTCTGTCACAGTGTTTTGCCTGATTGATCTTTTTTTTATCTGTCCATCCTCTTCATTTTTATCCATCATCTGCTCTTTGTTCTCTTTTTTCTGTTTCTCCTGCCTTCAATCCTTCTCTTTCTCACCCTTTGTGGTCAGACGTTGCCAAGCTTTATGATATAGGTAGTAGGGCAGTGCCCCGATCTGTGGATTGTATCAGGTTGGTCACTAAAACAGCGGCAAGAGATGGAAGGGTAGAGACTAAGACTAGAGAAAAATAGCTGCTAAGCAGATAATATTAGCAGAGATACGAAAGATATTTTAAAAGAGAGGAGAGTGGTACTAAGCTATACAGTATACAATGACATTCTATAAGAAAGGTATTGGAAAGGAAAGTGTTCCCCCAAAACACTTGATATTCCCTCAGCTTTTTAAGGATTGACTCCTTTAGAATCAGTTAAACTTGTTCCACTGCTGCTTCACATTTGAATGAAAATTGCAGAACCAAATTAACAGTTTTAGACAGAGAGTTTGGGATATGCATGATATGCAGATTGTTGTTAAATGTTTAGTTTCTGTTTTTAAATGTAGTGATTATAAGCAATGACAAAATGCAGGCGATCCACATAAGTTGTACTATAAAAATACCTATATAAGAAAATACTTCAAAAGATCTGTTGCTGTATTGTTCTCTTGGATTTTGTTAATATTCAGTTCACTGTTAAACATACCAAAAATACCAAAGCTGTTTCAAACAAAGCACAGCATGAAACAGGTTAAAAGATACATTGATACAACCCTGAAGCTTTTTTTGCAGTCTGTTAGTAAGGAGATATATAGATAGACATGCAGCATATTTAAAATAGTGACAGTGAGGTTGCAAATGGAAGGCAAAGCAAATAAAGCTGGATTTACATGTGAAGAAAAAGTTGAGGAGATATGGATGTTGCAAGGAGAAAAGGGTTAAACACTGTACATATGATGGTGGGCACCATGTGGGCACAAGCCCCCCTACAGAGCCATCTCAAGCCCTATCCCCCCACTGAGTTTAGAAAAAGCCTCTTTGTTTTCCACCTCAATGACCACCTCTCCCTCACTAGGCATGTGATCTAATGGCCCAGGAGTACAGAGAGGAGAGGATTTTCAGCGAGTGTGGGAGAAATGAACAGGAGAGATAGAAAGTATGAAGATAATAGGAGAGTTGAGTGATTACTTAGAGATTACTTGGGTGGGTTTGGAGAGCGAAGTGGCTCATGTTCTTCCTGCCAGTTGCCCCCAAGCTTATAACCAGGTGGGAGGGGTGAGGGGGCGTTTGAAACAACATCAGGTACGTCTTGAGCGTGAAGCGAATTCCAACACAGGTGGACTGTGCTCACACTAGGAGAGAACACTCCATGTGGTACAAACCTTCAGTTTGCACACTTTTTTCCTCTCCTTGCTTTTTTTTTAAAATTAATTTGAAAGTTTTCCTTCCAGCTTTGTCTTTTAAAAACATTGACACGTGTTCACGTGAAATATTATATCAGTAAGATATGTACTCTCTTGCACAAACTAATATTTTTTATTGTATAGCTATCATAATTATAATTATATGCTGTCTTTAATAAAATAATTATTAATATATTAATCGAATAACATTGAGGTAGTGTAAGATGCGCAGTATTATACACTTTTAACAAATGTCTAGTGAGAAGTAATTTGAAGCTGGTATCCTTATTGAAATAATTAATTCCAGGCAATAATTTACCTTCTCATCTGAAAGTGATTTGACCCTCAGCCCTTCCACATATGCTACGCATAACTATTTCTGTAGGGCACAGATTTGACACTGATGTTGAGTCCTGGGTTTTTCGATTGGGTCAGTATGGGAGCATATTGTACGTATGCTATGTGTTTATTTTTAAAAATCACAGATGCCTACACTGCCAGCGCGCTCTTCCTGTGTTAAGACCACCAGTCATCTGTGCCAATTAAGACTTTTAAACTTCTCTCGCTCTATTTAGTGAGCAGATAGATGATGACAGAGGCCAATCATCAGCTAATTACTTCATTCTCGAGCTGTTTTTTTTTTTTTCTGAGGGAATGTGTGCTGTCACAGCAAATGTTTTCTGTGAGGGTCATGTGCATTTGTAGCTGTGTGTACATGCATTTATTCTTATGTATGAGAGACAGCTTTTAAGGTGTATATTTGAGTAGAGTTGCTTCCCATACATATGCACGAATGCTTGTTTGAGGGCATATTTAATGTTTTTGCAGTTGCAGTTCTCTGTTTTCCGAGCACAATTGGCTTGCTACTGACCTTGGTGGCAGTGGGGGGGCTTCAGCGCTCCTTGAAGAAGAAAAGAGGCTTGGGCCACCCGCTGTAAACAAAGTTGACTTGCCGACAGATGGATTGAATGACAGAGAGGCTAACTGAGCCAGGAATGGGCCTGGCAGCATCGCACTGAGCAGAGAGAGAGGGAGAGAGAGAGAGAGAGAGAATGAGAGAGATAAAGGGGGGGAGAGGGTAGTAGAGAGACGAGGTGGCCAACAGGAGAGGAGGTGTGAACAGGTGCAGGGCCGCTGAAGGAAGAACCAGCAGATGGAGAAAGACACAGCCAGTTTAGTTACAGGAAAAAAGGGTGGGAGGGAAAAGAGCAGGGAGAGATAGAAACAGCAGAAAAAGGGATCGGAGCAGAGAAGGGAATGCTCTGGACGGATAGATGGACGAACAGAATTAAGGTCTGGACACAGTAAACAAGCGGTGAGACTGCATCAGGATGCCTCTGTGTTGGGTGTGTTTGTTTCATAAAGTATAGCAGTGAGATGAAAAGAGGGGGTGTCGGGAGGGAAATGTGGGAGAAGAGTGATTGACTTACATCACCCTGAGGTTTAATAAAAATGTGCTAAAACACATTGAGGTGTGCGAGAGAAAATTGTGACACTGTGTGTCATCTGCCACACAAAAGATTTCAGATGTTTATTGTACACAGCATCACCGACATGCAGCACAGCAAATGTTCAATATGTCAACTTATTTTTTCTGTGTTGCACTCATCCATTGTTGGCAGTATCAGTTAGAGGCCTACACAAGGCCTCAGTCTCAACATCTCTCAGTCACACACATAAACATACTCACACATACGCAGATATTGTCTGTGTAGTTTTCTGTATCAAACCATTTAATATTTATGTATTCTGATTGATGCAGTCTATCATACATAGCTGTGGATCCACTGGAATTCCTCCACAAAAATGAATCATCACTAGTGTTACCATTTTGAGCAGTTGAGATACAAGAAAATAGTTAACAATTTTAATAGTACAATATTAATAGTACAGCATCAATTCATTTTCGACCAGTCCTACCTTCAGTTCAGTATCAAGTATCCCCAATCAATTGGCCTGTTGGTGCCACTTATAAACCTAATTTAAATGTAAATAACATTGATATTTTATTTGTATCACTTTTATTTTCAAATGTGCAATCCGAATTTCTGTTTTCCTGATAATGTTAATTAGATGTTAGTCATCATTCTAAAATATGACAATTCACAAGTGTGTGATGGACTGATTATAGACTGTACTAAGACTTTACAGTGAGCTGTTAGTACAATTGGTCCTCTATGAAACAATTGGTGCTATTGGTCTTCCTCTTGCTTTACCATCTTTATTTATCAATATTTTGCAACAATCAGTTTCCTTTGTTCTGAACAAAGTTTGTGTGTTTCCGTGTTTATGCTGTAGGTTAGGTTGGCAATCTGTTCACGTTAATTTCACACCTGGTATGTTGCAACACAGAAACATAGCTGAGCAAAAATATGGACTTACTGTATTTGTAATTGTTCTCTCTTACAATAGTTTAGATATGTATACTAAACTATGAGTATAAATGCATTATTTCTCTTACCACTATACTTTGGTAACTGATTGCTTCCATATCACTTTTTAGTGATGTTTCTCAATCATTTGAATAATATAAAATTAAAATATATGTTTATAAAACTTTACATAAATGTGAAGATTTTGCAGTATGAACAAACACATCCATTGAGGTCATGCACAGGCCATGCACAGCTGTATACATGAATTATCTGTTTATATGTGAGTGATGTTCTGTTTATTGGGAGAGAATATAATCTTTAAAACTCAAGTCCAAACAGTGGTCAGTGTTGTCTGGCGTTGGAGAATATCTCCAGTTCCTCCAAGTCCACCGTCTGACTCCAATTTGTGCTTGTTTTCTGATTAACCGCGGCATTTGGTGGTTCTGGCGTGAAATGCCAGCTGCACCATGGGGTGCTGCAAACTCCGCGCTTGGTCAGGCCCTGGCACCCCACATCTAATGGGCAACAGCTTGAATAGTGCCCACTTAGGCAGGCATTGTGGGCTGGGGCCCCTCTTCTTCATCACAGCTCCAGCCATCTAGTCAGCCAGCCACCGCCTCTGCCACCTCCCACTTACCCAGCAGCCACTGTACCTGGCCGCAGCCCCAGAGCCATTCCAGCCTACCTTAGGCCTCTGGCCCATGCAGCTCTTGCCATACTTATCAAGCTGTCCTACAGTGCATCAGGCCAGGCATACACAAACAGGCCCAGCTATCTGCTAACTCAACACTCAGTCTGTTGCCTCTTAGGCCCAAACAAGAGTTCCTGCCACAGGCAGCACACCAGAGCCCATTCACCATTTAACTGGAAGGCAGATTATTGTCCAGAGAGAATTATCCAGCTCCAACCCCACATATTCAGCCTATGCTCTACTCGATCACCCTTAACACTTGATCCAGGCTAGGCTCCCCAATGAAGACTCTTCTTTGCTTTCTTTTTTTATGCTTCAATTTGACAATGCTCATCAGCAGCCATTTTGTGTGAGCATTTTGCAAATAAAGATGTTTTATTTCATTGGGGATACAAAATGGCGTAGGAAAGAACCACATAACTTGGCCCGACCTGCCAGATTTATACTGATCCTTGAAGAGGCTTTCGGGCCTTTGTCTCAGACCCCCATCTTGGGGTATATGAAGCCTGATTTACTCAATCAAAACTTTAAAACATCACCACTAGTTTGCCCTACTCTCCCAGAATGCAGACCCTCTTGTCTGTTCTGTTGTATTCAAGTTTATTAGGTTGTACCTTTTAACAATTTGGTTTGCTGTAGATCAGCAAGACCAACAGATGCCAAATGTGTAGCTCTCAGTCTTTTTGCTTTTCTGCCGTCTTCTGTTTTTTTATCACCCTCTTTTTCCTCACCACCACTCTATTGCTGACTGCTGGAACTTTCTGGCGGTCTGTCTGATGCTAATTGGTGAGTAAACAGGTCTGGTGTGAGTCTCTCCCCCCTCCACCCCAGTCGCACACAAACACACACACATATACATACACAAATACACACAGCCCCCTGGAACCTCTTGCAGGACCAAATGGCTGGCAACGCCTGCCCGCCATCTCCCGCTGAGCCCTGGTGTGCGCTTTGGTGGCTCAGGCTGCTGTTCAAGCCCAGCGGGGGTTCATTCACTCACACACTCATACGAATAGAGACACACACATTCTCCTTGTGTCCCCTGCACACCCGCCACCCGCTTTCACACCCCAGACAGCAGGACAGCAGGAGAACACACACACACACGAAGGAACAGACAGACGCGGTCACTTTAGAGATGCAGGCCAAGCGCTGTAGGGGAGAAAAGTTTTCACTTAAACTGGAGAATTCTCTCTTCATTAGCGCCTTTGGACTTCAGGAAGAGTTCTGTTTATTTGTTCGTTTTTTCCTGTGTTTGTAGTTTTTCGTTTATTTCCTTCTTTGTCTGTTCCTCTGTTGTTTGTGTACGTTTGAACTTAGTTGAGTTAGAAAGTTTTGTTCAAACAGGAGTAAAATGCCCAGTTAATCAAATCCACCATAGATAAGCTCCTCATTTTGTATTTTACCTGCTCAATTTTGATATTGAGGCAAATGAGGGTGGAGGTTACATTGATATGATCACTAACAAATATGTCAGACAGTCGCAAAGATGTTAAGTACAGTCTAGTAAATAGCTGTTATGATTGTCAAATGCTGAAGTTCTTGGCAATAGTTTTGTGTTTTTGGTATTAGTGTGGATAAAAAATTATATTTGTAACAGTTGGACACAATGACAATCACCTTGAACAAAGTTAACAAACCTTTCAGTTGTAATGAATGTTGTCTTTTTTAGGCCATGGTAATTTACCTTTTTTCCACCAGACAATAATGATTTTATTCTGGACCAATTTGTAATGGGATGAAGTGTGTGTATTGTAGACAACTGCAGTGTCACTCAGGGGTCTTCAAGCTGACAGTGACCTTTTGACCACCTTTTCTTCATCCTTGTTTCTGTGATTTATTTTACTCTCTTGTTGTACAGTGTGCACTGTCATCCTCCTTTCCAATCATTTCCACATACCCAGTCTCCCTCACACAAATCAGCCTTGTCTTCTACGAGAGACAGTTATCAGGTATGATGGAATTTATTGAATTGCACTGCTTAGTCAACTGCTGAACGTAAATCACATTAGGACCAGGTTGCTGGTGTTTGCAAGATGGCTCTGAAGATTTTAATGGCACATCTAAAAATCAATATTAATGAGTATGTTCCTGAATGTTTTTAATATATTAACCTGCATTAGTATAATGTGAGCCAACAACCAAACCAGACTTAAAACCAAAAAAAGATAAGAATAACTGTTGTTGAAATGTATTTTTAAAATATTTGCATGTATTTCATTTTCCCCAGACAGGAGAGACAGAGTGCAGAACGAACTGAAGAGGAGAAAATGACATCGGTGATGCTTTTAGCCAAGGAAAGAGAGAGAGAGCTGACTGTTCTGCTGGAAAAAACAGAGGCTCAACACCAGCAGAGAGGTCAGTGTCTAGGCCAGAAATATTTCTCATAGCTTATTGTCTCATTCTTAACTCTGACTTTATCAAATTAATTGGATCTGTTTCAGATTTACTTTGGTATCATTTGTGATGTCAGTTGCTCAAAAAACATCTTTCAAGTAGTCTGTTCTTCAGTAGCCACATTTTGTTTTTATTGAGAACACATTTATGATGACCATGCTAATTGTTGTTTTAGAAACTTTTATAATTTGTATATTTAGTTCCTAATAGTAGTAACAGTTGTATGTTTGCCGAAGGAAAATTCTAGCATTTCTTCTACTGCTATATAGACTTTTGAGAAGAGCCAAAAACGAACAAGAAATTGCATTTTTGCTGTAACTATATTAAAGGATTGGTTCAATTCGATTGTTTTTTTTAAGTTGCTCTCAGAACAACAATGTTTTGCAGAAATGTAAGTGACAGTAAGTATAGGTTGCTACAACTTTTTCTAAGAAGAGGGAACAGGGACAACGTGTTAAGTTTTCAGTCTGTGCAAAGACTAAAATTTGTCTTGTCCAACACTCTATTGACATTACTTACAAGTTTCAGCCGAACTTTGAATTGCTTTTTGCACAGAACAAGGATTGACCATTTGTTAAGGCAGAGCCATATTTTGGGTGAAATGCAACATTTCACCTGTGCAGAAGAGAAACAATTAATAAGACCTATTGTCACAGAGATATGCTTCTCATCATTGTGTTATAGCTTATTGGCCAATATTTATTTAGTAGAAATATCTCCAAAAATTGTCTAAAGAGTAGAGCATTCTTTGACCCAAACTCACAGAACAGCACTGCAAACAATGGCGAGATGTTAGCTACTGGTTAGTCACAGAATTCCAAGGAAGATTTTAAAACATTACTCTTTTGTAATTTGATAATAGCTAGTGCCTGAAAGGCTGTGTAGAGTGTGGTGGAGCAATAAAAAGTGAGAGAAGGAAGTGGAAGGGCTGGGTTGAGTATAGATTGATTGATTGATTTTCAGTCCTATACTACCACAAACTACCTTAAATTGCATTGTTAAGACTTTAGGATACGCTTTAAAAATCCCAAACCATTTCTCTAAGCAAACACAAAGAAGTAAAACAAAACTCACTAATGGACAGTAAGCTTATAAGAAATGGCAATAAATATAACAGTAACTGAATTTCCTTATACTGAGATGCTGCAGTTACAGCATGTGCCTGTCGGCTTCTAGTTATATGCTAAAATTGCAGCAGATGGTATCTGGTGGACATTTGTACATTTGACATCAAACTTCCAAAAGTCCAGCATGAAAAGGTTTTCTCTGGAGAGCCACAAACAACTGAGAACATCTCCACATGGGTACACAAAGGCAGAAATTTTGCAGTGTCAGAAGGTTTACTGTAGGCCATGGCTGTACACGGGATATTCGTTATCTTATTCAGAGGAGGAAAGTGGTGTGAGCAGGATTGAAATGGAGACCAGAACAGAATAAAGCAGAACTGAGTCATAATATCCAGAAAAGCGAGGAGAAAAACAGCAGAGTTGGTCAGCTACAGCACCACAGCCCCTAAGCTGGGATACTTTCAACCTCTTCCTCAAGGACACTTCTGCTGGGTGGATCTTTGCTGGTATGGTGTCTTGAATCTGTACATTCCCGTTGAATTATGGTTTTATTTCTCACTGTGCCACCTTGCTAGGGAGGGTATGAGCAGAGAAGTAAATCATCTGAGCAGCGCAAGACTGAGCTGAAGTGACCTCAAAAGAGCAGAACAGAGCAAAAAGAACAAAACGGAAGCCATGAGGAGTGAAGAGCGAATAGCAGGGCAGAGCAGAAGAAAGGTGATGGGAGCAGAGCACAGAGACCCAGCTCAGAGCTTCCTGTCTGTCTGCACAGCAGAGCTGCTGCTGCTAGCACATCTGTTGCACCATCTGGATCCCCCTCCTAACACCCACCTCTCACCCTCAACCATTCTTCCACTTGCTTCTTCTATCTTTTTATTTACCTGTAGTTCCCTTCAACAACTAGGGAGCCTGCTGGTACGCAGAACAAAGATGGAGTGTATAGAGAGAGGGGAGGCATGGAGGAGGGGGGTATACAAAGGATTTGTTTTTGGCGTGTGTCGGCAGCACACATGTTGTCTAAAGAGAGCTGACATCAGAGCACAGCAGGAAACTGTGGATGGGAAGAGGATGGAGGGGTGGACGTCCTTTAGTAGCCCGCATCACTTCCTATCCCCGTGTAACCCAACAGACGAGCTGGATAATTAGCTTTTTTGCTCTCCAAATCCCGCCTCTCTGTCCATCCGTTTGTCCTTCCATCCATCCATCCCCCTCTCCCTTCTTCTACACCACCTTTTTTTGTTTTTGTTTTTTAATGTTTGAGCAAATGCGTACAGAGCAGCCTCTAGATGATATCAGATATTTTTTTCTGTCCCTCCCTCCCTGCCATGCTTCTTCCCTCCATTCCTCCCTCCCTCATTTTTCCTCTGTTTGTTTCCAGTGCCAGTTCTGCTGTGTTTCTGTGTCCCAGGGTTCTTTTTGGCCTACGCATGGCCAGACGCATTCAAAGCCTGTTCAGCTAATTAGCATTCTTTATGCAACTTTTCCAGCACTGACCGAACTTTTTTAAATGTACGTGTTTCTGAGTTGTGTACTTTTAATTTCATGTTCTTTAGCATCCAAATATTTGCCGTCCATACATGGTCAGAGGTTGGAGGACTACTGTATTTAGAGTGGAATTTAAAAAAAAACACTCACTCAAGAGTAACAATGTGGATCTTGAAGCACCATTAAGAGTACAATTTAGGAATGAAACCTTTGGAGGTATTGGCCTTTCCACCTCTTTAAGTCCATGACTATATTTTAATTGCATTTCCGTAGAACATAAAGAAGAACAGAGAGATGACAAAAGTGTAGAGTCAAATTTCAGCCTGCAGGTAAATGTACATATCATAGCACAGAAAATCACTATCATAGATTTTTCACTTTCTCCCCCTCCAAAATGTACTGTATATTAAAAAAAAAAAAAACTCTTTTTAAGTCTGAGCTACTTTTCAAAGACTTGGTGTTTTTGGTTTCGGTTGACTGTAACAGAATGCTGGAGCAGGTGGATCATTCCCTCAATCCAAACGGCAGCCATTGTTATTTTAAAAGAGCAGACATATGTTGGAGAGCTGAATGTGAATCATTTCAAAGCAACGATGAAAGCCCAGTTTTGGATTGTTCAGAAAGAGGCCCCCATGAGCAAATGAGGACGTGGCAGGAAGGGTGGAAAGGAGAAAGAAAGCACTTTTAAGCACCAATTCCTTCTTTTTCTCCATCTCATTTTACCCTTTTCACACACTTTATATTTCTGTCTTCAATTCTCTGTACTTGTGTTTTTCTCTGTACATCTCCTAGTGTTTGAACAGTTTTGATTCTAATGTTAATGTTGACAAAGGCATTTTGGGGAATACACTCAAAGGACTGTTTGTATCTCTTATTCGCTGCGTTATTTACTGTATTACAATAGATTTAATTGTTTTGCTAAAAGTAGATGGGTTTTCTTTGGTACTGCATGTGAAGCTGTGGGGTGGGCTGGCCAGTTATATAAATGCATGGTTTGCATTAACAGACATAGCGATGCCACCCCATAAGAAGATTTATTTTTCTTTATAAAATAAAAAAAAATAAAATGTAATCCTGGATTAATGAGGAAACTTAAGTTTAATTAGATATTTTTTAAATTCAGACACAAATTCTGTATGCTACACTAAAATTAAAAGTACTTATTTCCTGGTACTTCACCCTGTTCTGCAGCTTGTTTTGAATTTTAAAATATAATAAAAATTATTTAACAGTTTTTAGTGATGTGCAGATCAAAAAAGAGCACTTCAGTCATACCCACTGCGGTCTTTAAACTCATATTGTGACAAAAATATACTTATGTAATTTTTGATATTTAAAATCCATTATGTGTGATGTCTATCGGTCATCAATATTTTCTTTCTCTTTACTATTAAATTGACCTTGTAATGTTACTCTTTAACAAATATCCAATTGGCCGATGTAAATAGAATTTCGTTAAAGAAACATCCAACAGTTAATGACAGACTCATACACGCATGTGCAGGAGTTATTTTTTTCCTCTGTACTCCCAATACGTAAAATAGAACCTCTTTTTTCAGAGCTCATTTCCTGTTTACCTTATGTCAGGTTTGAGGCTGCACTTCAGCCTGTCATTGTCGTAAAAATGTATCTTTCATGCACATCCATGGATTTGTCATTTTCAGGCGGAGCAGTACATATACAAGTCTAAATTTATATAATATACACTAGCTACTATGCACTGTACAAGTAGAAGGGATGCAAATTTATGTCAGTTTTCCTTAATTGATATTCAACAATCAGTTAATTACAATTTATGAAATACTGATAGTAAACCTGAAGTACTGAAGTAAACCAATTCATTTAAAATGACAAAGCTTCTAACTTGTATGTCACATAAAGGTTAACCTCATCTTAACGGAATGCTTTCCCATGATTGATTGCAGTTGGAGAGTTGGATGGACTACTGAGTTCCCAAAATTCCCTGTTAAGGAAGCTGAAGGAAGAGTGCTGCAAACTGGGCAATAAACTGGAAGAGCTGACAGAAAATGGTCGGTCAGTATTTATTATATGTATTTCCAGTTTGTCTGAACATTTATTCACTCATTTATGCTTCCATCCATGTTTATTGTTTGGATTTTTACATCATAATTATTCACTTAGCCATTTTTCCTGTGAAAACATTTTCATACTATGACTTAAAATTTACTTGTGTAGATACAGACAGCTTCTTTATACCTTGCGTTTGTTCTTTTGCTCAGTTGTTTATTCCCTCTATCTGTTAGACATCCATGTCATCATTTCAGGAAGCATCATCTATCTAGCCTGTTTGGACAGAGCATGTCAACATACTACATACTGCTTTCCAGTCTGACTTGTTTTCTTGTTAACCTGATGCTACAGTTGTCACAGCAGGCCTGCACAACTCTCCATCTGGGCTGCCTGTATATGTGTGTGTGTGTGTGTGTATTTGTGTGTTTCCCTGTGTATGAGAGTGACCCTGGGCCCAGTGTCCTGTCAGCTGTTGGAGCTGTGCTGCACATTAGTCACATGACAGCCCCCAATCTGGCCCTGCCAGACTGCACTAACCTCACCAGCCACAGGACACGTGCATACACACTGAAGTACGGTGTGTTCTTATGGATGGACATCAGTACCAAACACACGTGTGTGTTTGTACACAGTAATAACCAACACCTTGAATGTATTTTATGGGTAGGATCTCACATACAGTACGTGCTCACATACCAGCATATTGACTCATATCTTACATCTGCTGCATGTGTGTTGTGCAGTTTAGCAGCAGTGTTTTGTGCTGCGGGTTGTTTGACCTCCTGGAGTCTAAATGCAGTGTTGCGGTTAAATTCCTGCTGGACCGCAGCAGTCAGGCTAAGTGAGGTTACTATGAGACAGTTGCAGGAAGATGAATAAAAAAGTTGTTTGTTTGAGTTGTTTGATTCTATGTCTGATAAGTGGTAAGGTATGGGGACTGCTGATGAACCAGTTTAAGTCGGAAGCAGAAATAGACAAGTGGTTAAGGTGCACACCACATAAGTGTGACATCTGGTCAAATATGTTTGTGCATGGTATTACCCTCTTTCTCTCCCCACATTTCCTGCCTATTGTCACTCTGAAATGATGGGAAAATGCGCAAAACACTCCTAAGTTAATGTGATCGTAATCCAAAAAAAACAAACAAACAAAAAAACAAATGTATATGTGTGTGTGTTTGTTTATATATGTATATATATATAAACACACACACACACTCATCCTTTATAAGCAGAGTAATTGGTCTCAGAAGATATTACTTACCAATTAAAAACCCAAACCAACTAACTTTTTTCTAACAGAATTACATTTCCTTAATAACCAGTTGTATTTTTAGCCTGCTCTCTTTGATATAAATTGAGTGGGTAACATTTCGGTATGACCAGTATTACACAATAAATTTACAGTAAGTAGCATCCTAGTCTTCTGAACAATCAATCATACAGATGACTCAGCACCTCTTGAAAAAAAATTCAATACATTTATCACATTTCTAGAATTTACTTTAGGACTGTAATATCTGCATTAGTTTCATCTGAGTGTACTTCACATTGATTAGTAGTACAAGGTGTATTAATAATGTAGATTTTTAGCTGTAGCATCTGTGTTAACAATCACGTGTGTGTGTGTGTGTGTGTGTGTGTGTGTGCGTGCGTGCGTGCACAGAAGTGAGCTAGAGCAGCTCACCCTGGAGAAACAACACCTAGAAGAGACTGTAGGAAGTCTCAGAATTCGATGCTCTGACATGGAGGAACAGTGCGTCCAACATGGCCGCATGCACCAGCGCATGAAGGACAGGTATGCAAACAAACACATTAATACACACATAAATACATAAATACAACTACTACCATAGTCGAAATACATCTTCTGACATATTTATGTCATTTTGTTTTTCTTTGTTTAAATGTTAAACCAGCGCTGGCTATCACAGAATGTATTTTGATGATCAATGTGAGTGCCCCAGAGTACTATTTTCTTTCTGTTTGGTGGGTACTGTAGCAGGTCTTACTAAAAATTACAATTTCTTCCCAAGATTGTCCCCAAGCAGTCCCACTTCTGCGCATCCAATGTCCATTGTTTACATTTTTGCTGGCACTGTGTTTTGTGTTGTTTCTTCTCCAGTTGTCTGGTAAAACATTGAGCTGCGTACTCTGATAAACTTTAATAATAGAACATATTGGCTATTTACAGACTCACATGAAACACTTGTGACAGTAACTGTATTCATGTGCGAGTAACAGTCTGACAGCAGAGGTCATTCCACTTAACTGTTATGATCAGTAAATTCTGATATTTGCTGTAATAACTTGATTCATTAGTCAATTAAGAGAAAATTAATCTGCGATCAAATAACCATGAAAGTAAATTTTTATTGAAAATGCCCAAAGGTCACTGGTTATACATTCCGAAAGATTAATATTTTTTTGGTTGTCTTTATCTTCTATGATAATAAATTGATATTCCTGGATTTGGACAAGACAAATAATGTGAATCATATAACTTGTGACTTGCAAAGTGGAGTTCAGTAGAGGAATATTGTCCCATTCTTGTCTGATGCAGGATTCTAGCTGCTCAACAGTCCTGGGCCGCTGTTGCTGGAAATTTTTGTGTTTTATGATGCGCCAAATGTTTTCTATTGGTGAAATGTCTGAACTGCAGCCAGGCCAGTTCAGCACCTGGACTCTTCTCCTGCGAAGCCATGCTGTTGTGATGGATGCAGTTTGTAGTGTAGCATTGTCTTGCTGAAATATGCAAGGCCTTCCCTGAAACAGACTTTGTCTGGATGGGAGCATATGTTGTTCTAAAACCTCTATGTACTTTTCAGCATTGATGGTGTCTTTCCAGATGTGTAAGCTGCCCACATCATAGGCACTCATGCACCCCCATACCATCAGAGATGCAGGCTTTTGAACTGTCTGCTGATAACAAGCTGGATGGTCCCTCTCCTTTTTAGTCCACAGGACACAGCGTCCATGGTTTTCAAAAAGAATTTCAAATTTTGATTCATCTGACCACAGAACAGTTTTCCATTTTAAGACCTGAGAACACTGTATTGTTTCTGGATTGTGTCCACATATGACTTCTTCTAAGAATGATACAGCTTTAACTTACATTTTTGGATTTCACAGTGAACTTTGTTCATGGACAGTGATTTCTGGAAGTGTTCCTGAGCCCATGCAGTAAATCAGGATCAGAATCAGGCCTGTTTTTGATGCAGTGCTGCCCGAGGCCCCGAAGAACACGCGCATTTAATTTTGACCTTCGGCCTTGTCCCTTGCGCACAGAGATTCCTCCTTCTTCTCTGAATGTTTTGATGATAATATTTATTGTACTTCTCAATTTTACCTTGAGGAACATTTTTCCACACTTTTTAGATGCAGTTTATCACAGATTGGTGAACCTCTGCCTCTCTGAAATGCTCCTTTTATACCCAGTCATGTTACTGACTTGTTGCCAGCTACCCAATTAGTTGTCAAATGCTCACACATTTGTTTTTTTATTTGCGGCAATTGCTTTTCCAGCCTTTTGTTGCCCCTATTCCAACTATTTTGAGATGTGTTGCTGCCATGAAATTCAAAATGAGCTAATATTTTCCATGAAATGGAAAAATGTCTCAGTTCCAACATCTTATATGTTGTGAATAAAATATGGGTTGATGCGATTTGCAAACATTACATTCTGTTTTTATTTATGTTTTACACATCTTCCCAACTTTTTTCAAATTGTTGAAGCCCTAAGGTTGTGCACATGCTTTTGCTACCACATTGTCTCTTTCACTCCTGGATATTTTTGAGGATGACATAAATTATCCAGTTTTACACATAGCTCTGCTATACTGGCAAAAAAAAGCGGCTGATTTTGGAAGCATTGACCTATAGTAGCTGCATTCATAACTAGTTCCATCTTTGGCTTATGCTACAGAATCTGTAAGTATGTAAGAGTGCATGTGCGTACACCCCCTGAGTGCAGAGCCCAGTCGGTGTGTGTCTCCACAGGGTCCCTGGCATACAGCCTGGCTCCATGGATGTGGGTGAGAGTGTGTGGGTGTTGTTGCCCCACTCTTCAGGATCTCCACCCCAGTAACCCCCCCCCCCCCAACTCCATCTAACTCTTATACACAATGAAACTCACACACACACTCACCCTCTTCTCCTGCTCCATTACTGACACTACATATTGTCTACCACCCACCAGTGTTAACCTGACGACAGTCAAACGCTGCCAAAAAACAAAGTTTACCATGTCACAGCTGTCTCCTGGTTGTGTGTGTGACTATTTTTGTGTGTTTCATAGAATGAAAAACAATTTTAAGTTGTGTAAAGTATAAATATTCTGTATGTTTCCACGCATATGTTATGCGGGTATTTTTATGTGTGTGTCTGTGTGTGCATGGGTTGCTATTGCATGTTCTCAGGAGGTTTAGCAGAGTAGGAATCTGGCTGCCAAAAGTGGATTGGCTGGGAAGTTGGCAACTAAGTTCCCTCTTCTCCCAACTGAACCACGATAATCACTCTTGGCATTTAGTGAGTTTTATTTTCTGCTTTGACACTTAGTTGGTTGATGAATCCTCCTGATATTTAAAAATCTCTTGAGTTCAGTTCTACATGAGGTCACTTTTGGAGTGACAATTAAGCTGCTTGACCACATTTTTGTATTTGATTTCTTGGAGACAACTCTACTGGTAGAAAGTGTGTATGTTTGTAGATGCATTAATTCGTTCTGAGCAGTGAATATATGTATTTTTGGCATTTTTGTAAGGTGATTTATTGTAAGGAGGCACAGGACAGACATGATGTATGACTCACATTTACGATGAGCCACATTGCAGCTGGTACTTGTTTTTTCTGCATTTGACTATGTTTCTGGTTCTGGGCAGGACTAAAAAAAGTAAAAAAACAAAACAAAACTAAATATATATTTTCGTTAAATTGATTTTAGATTAAAGAGAGCTCTACAGTATGTATTGGTATGTATTTTATTGCAGTTATGTTGTGCACTTTGTAATCACTGAATTAAGCTGCAGAGGCAGACCTAAATATCATAGGTCTTGTGTGTGCATAGTTGTGTATAAGCTTGTACGTCACTCTCTACATATGGTGCTGTTCTGGTCCTGAATACAATGTTTGTGTTCTCATAAATCTCAGGGTGTGCGTCCATACATCGGGTATACATTTGTTGATCCCCTGCAGGTCCCGAGTGCTTGGTGGGCACCCTGCCGCGCCGCTCCAGGGCTAAGGTGTATGTGTTAACAAGCTGGTGCAAGTGGGTTCAATATCCAGTGCCCCGCCCCTCCCCACGGCCTCTCCATCGGCTTGCAATCTGTGCTGCGAAGAGCGGCAACAGCGCACCACGCACAAAACATTTGGAAAATCAGCTTGATTTATTTTTACATGGGCAAGCTGATTGCCAAACTACACAGGGGTTTTAGCACACAATGTTTTGCTGCACCATTTAATTATTTATTTCACTATTTCTGTGTTGTTTTTCTTTTTTTTTCTTTCTTTTTTTTTGCCTGGAAATGAAGGGATGGAGCGGAGGGTGGCGAGTGGAGAGATGGAGCAGAGCAGGCAGGGGAGGTAAAGAAGATACAAAGCCAGTTACTGTAAATGATTCATTTTAAGCTTATATCTCTGTTTATGAGCAGTCAGATTCATTTATCACTGAATAAGTCAAATGTAAATTTTTACACAAGTAAACATAACAGGAAATGTTTGCATAGATTTTAACTGTTCCAGTCATCTGAAGCTTCTTTTTCTTAATCTTTACTGGACTGATGACATTTCTAACTAGTTTAAATAATTTCCCTCTGCTTTTATATTTCAGAAAACACAAGTAAATCTTTTCACCCTATAGTTTAAACCAATAATAAGTATGTATCATACTGTTATATACTGTCTAATAAAACCAAATTATAGATGGAAAAAGAAAATTCAATATTTCCAAACTAATTAGATTTATAAGTCATTATTGTGTGATTTGTCACTGTTGGATACAATTTTGAGCAAACAGCAAACAGCTCGATTTAAAATGTTAGTTACTGGAGAAACTGGAGAAAGACAATTATAAATATGATATTTGGAATGAATATGAAAGTAGTTATGACTTGTATAATACGTCCTACCCATGAAAGTTTTTTCATTTGGTGTCAATTTAGGATTTTTTAAAAATTATTATTGTTAATATCTGGCTTGCAGCAACAGTTCTAATATAAGAATAAAAGAAAATAATATAAGGAAAGACACTAGACAAGGACACAGTACATTTATAACTGGCTGTGAGATTATAGGGCACCCACTGTAGGTGGATTTCTTTGACTGGGATGTTTTTTCCTCAGACTTGAGTTTAAAAGTGTTTTTTATATTATTAAAAATAACTTTTGTCTAAAATATATCATGCAAGAAATACTGTTAGGAATGTTAAGTCCAAAACCTGTGTATAAAAGGACTTCTCTGCTGCTCTCATCGTGTTTCTCAACTGTAACTGTCCTTCAGCTCCTGTTTGTCTCCACTTGTCTTCTCCTCCTAACTTACCCTACACCCCCCACCCCTGTTTTAAAAATCTCTTTTCACTTTCCACTTTGCCCTTTTCTTTTTCTCCAACTTTACTCTTCATCTCCTCTGCTCTCTTCTTGTCCTCCCCTCTGCTTTCTATACCAAACAGCACACAACCTTTTATCACCCCACAGCTGTTCGCAGGCTGTTTCACCAATTATCACTGTGCATCTACACACTTAGGGCACATACAGTACACAGGCTCTCTCATAAACACACACACACACACACAGTACACAGTACAACAGACAACCACAAAACCAACACTTGCTTTAACCACATGTAATGACAGCACAGTGTTCATCAGCCCTAATGTGTGCATGTACAGTATGAGTGTGTGAGTGTTTAAGTGAGCACACAGCTCAACGTGCATCCCTTTAAGGAGAGCAGGAACATATACGCAGATGTGCCTGTAGATCCACAGGCTTCACTGGGCCATATGGCCTCCACAAAGAAAGATGGTGCGTGCGTCTGGAGAAGAGTAGGAGGGGAGGGAGGGATAGAGCAAAGGATGGAGCAGGAATGAAGGGCCATGTGTGGCATGAGCTGTGCAAGCAGTTGTTGAAGTATGTATGCCCATGGATATGTGTGTGTGTGTGTGTGTTTGCACCAGAGGCTCCAGGAGATTGGTTAATGGAACAAATGGTCGCGGCGGGCCGGGGAAGAAGGAACAGGCTTGCTGCTACCGCGGGCGGACATCGAGCCCCGGGCGAGGGCTGCTTCATCTGGGCTCCTGCCACACACACATACACACACCCTCTGTCAGCCCCCTCTTCTCTCCTCGCCCCCTCATCCCCAAACACACAGTGTGCTGCCATGCCCCAGAAGCAAAAGGACGCTCTTCGCAAAACTTTTCATTTGCAAATGAAGTTGGCAGAGACTGGGCAAAAGAAACCGCTTTCATTTGTCTCATCTCTGTGTGTGTCTTTGTGCGTGCATCTGTGTGTATGATGAGCAACTGTTTGTGTGATCTGAGATGTACTGAGAGATGTAGGGATGATAAAAGATTGAGACGTGGAGAAAAAATACAGTAAATACACAATCGTTACTCTTCACATTCCACATTAACATCACTATTATCACCTCTTTAAACTTTGAACTGATTTTTTTTTCATTAGGCTTTAAAGTCAGACATTTTTTCACACACTGGTAGAGCTGTCACTTTATTACACGTTTTCCCCTAAAAGACAAATGTACTTCACAATCACGATGGATATATGCTATATTAAAGAAAAAAAGTGTTTTTCAACTACCAAACAACTGCAAAACTAGGGGTGTGCCAGCAGAGAACACTTAATTCCACAGTTACTTAATGTTTTTTCATTTCTCTCACGCTCATGTTCTTACCTCTGGATGGCGCTGATCAGTCATCCACCTTAGTCTTCATCTTCCTCTCTTTCTTTTCTCATAGTATCTGTCTCTGCATTGCCCAGCTGGCTTCTGTAGCCGGGAGCAACCGCAGGGCGGCCTGCTGAAAGAGCATTGTCAAACGGTGGCTTTACAGCTCTATTACACACACACACACACACAGACGCACAGATTTGCAGCTCAGATGTCGGGCTGTAGCCAGAGGCTTGCAAGCTGGAGCGTTAACTGTGCAAAGCATCACATCCCAAGCCCCAGTCAGTGACACTCGCTAACACTACTTCATAGAACTACAACTAGAAAAGTCGTACAGAAACACCTGCCCCTTCTTTTAGAAAATGTTAAAAGTAACAGCAGCAGAAACACTTTAATGCCAGGGAAGCAAACACTCAAACATAACACTTAAAAAGAGTCAGCAGGCCTCATGGCAGCAATCTCTTTGACATTGAATTGATGATATGACAGCCTGCAGCAGCTCTGAAACCTCTGTTAAAACAAAATAAAAGCAGGGACTTCTGTGTTGTTTACAGCATTGTGATTAAAAGTCAGGTTATAAACATATTTCTGAGTTTCCCCCAAATGTGTTTTCATTTAACTACAGCACTAGCTTGCCAAGAACATTTTTATTTTACTGTGTTTCTCTGGTGTGAGTTGATGTAGAAGTGTGTAAAGACCAGTTTTGATCATGGAACAGATTGATTTTCACAAATAATTACCCTTTTACTTTTTAAAAATAATTTCTCCTTAGGTAAAAATATAATTGTTTAGACTACAGGAAAGTACATCAAGTTGATGGCACAAAGCCAGTGTCATGGATGATATTTGCCAATTATAATTGTGACCAAGAAGAAGAAAAATAAAAAGAATTGGATCCAAAAAAAAAAAAGGAGTTGGTAGTTTTATAAGTGGTTTCATGTCAAAAACGGCGTGGTACGTCTTTTCGTCCTACAGTGCATGCAGCTGTTAATTTACTTAATAGGCCTACATGGTGATATATCACCTCCATGGTGATATGTATTTTTATAGGTTAAGAGAGCATGTTTTATATATGTTTGCACATATTTTATTTTCATTATATTTGTGTGAAGCAACTATGAACTCGTAAGAAAAACAAACTTTGTGAACAATGTTTCGGTTTTTGTAGGATTTATAACAAATCATGCAACAAAACCTATTACCTAGTGTTTTATTAAATTATACCATACCAATATTTAGTTTTTTTAAAGGTATTGCCTATCATTCAGAGATCTTTTTTTTTTTCACATGTGATCTTCTTGAAACAGGATTTTATTTAATCCAACAACTAAATTCCCACTTTGCAGTCATTAAACTTCATACAAACACATTTGTTGTGACTAGAGTTTCAAATCACTTTGTATTTTCAGTTTAATTTGAATTTTAATGCAGAACTTTAAAACACAACAGTATGAAAATAGCAGCAATTTAAAGTAAATAGGATTTGCTGAAAAAGTAGAAGTAGCTGGTCTGATCTTTTAAAGATTTATAATTTCAAAAGGATAAAAAGATTTGTTGTTAGGGATTTCTAAAAACTTTTTATATTAAAATTTTTTCATTTGTATCAATTAGTAACCCGTGGACACTACAAATATGACTGGTACATACTGAACAGCAGTTTTCATAACATACATTGCAGAGTTCTTCACAAGAAGGCACACAATTTAGAAGCAGGGTTGGAAAGTGCCTCTCAAGATGCTAATGAAAACATTCATTAGCATCAGTGACTACACCCAACGTCTAATACTTAAGTGAATACATAAGCAAATCAAAACAAATTTACCATTGTGAGATTTGTAATAGGTAGAAGTATTTCTATTACTATAAACTGTATATTGCTATACGATTTGCACGTCTGTTTTTTCAGTCCTATAATAATGACTTCTAAGAATATAACTAATGAAATTACCTTAAGTTCATTTAAACCGGAGCAGTTGGATACATGTTTCAAAAATGTTAGGACGTGACTTTACGGGGAAGTGCGTTTTAATTAAACTTGGCGGAGACATGTTGAGGTCAGAAATGTTTGAAACGTGCCAATCAGGGTGTTTTTGTTAATAACAGGTAACAGTACATAAACTGAAGATCAAACAACAAAACACACAGTGTCACCCATCATGTTCCCATGTCAAACATACATGTTAGTAAGAGCAACAACTGGCATGACAGGTTGATGAAGCGAGGCATGGCCTTCAGGCGCGCGCACACACACACACGTTCTTTGCCAGCCAAGATTTAGCTAGAACGGTGGGGTGTGAGGGTGGTGACGGTGGGCCTAGGATTGGGCAAAATATGGTTGTGTGTGCGTGTCTCTGTGGCAGCTGCATCCTTCGTGCCCTGGGCAGTGTTGTTGTAACCAGGCAAGCCCAGGCCGTCTGCCTGAATTCTTCACCACTTAGGACCCTGCATGCTATACACACACACACACAGAGAAGAGTATGCGTGCAAGTTCAGTTAGTTAAATGTGTGCGGTTTTCATGATGGTTAGGGGTTTTAGTTAACATTATCTTCATTTATTTCCCCCGTTTCTTAGTGCGTTTCTGTTTCTGCGTTATCCTCTTTTGCTGCAGGTAGAAATTTGCACACAACCCTCTATATTTTTCTGCTCCACAGTGTAGTCACTGCGGTGGGGTCTGGTGGAAATGCTGGCAGCTGATACATTCCATGTAAGACATGGACATCTTTTTATTGTGATAATGTATTTGCCGTATTAAATATTTTCATAAGTGGCAAGCTTCATGGAGTCTAGTAAAACACATAAAAAAAAGAAATCCACACACGTTCATGCGGGGTTTCAAAATGACAGAACTGACCAATGCTTCCAAATCTTTTTTCAATTTTACCGTCTCTCCGTTTCTCTAACATGACGTTAGCACTTTCCCTTTGGACCATGCCTTTAGGACATACGCTCCCACCTGTAAATAAATATGCAAACACAGACAAACACACAGAACAGAGAGACACTTGCTGTGGGCTACGACTGATTTGTGCCACAGCGAGGTAACGTTTTGCGTGCGTGTGTTTTGTAATTAATCTCCTTACTAGCAGCAAAAGAGAGTGCGGTGGATCGAGGTGCAGATTGTGAGCAGGGCTTGATTATTGTGCTGTCAGGGGAAATTACTGCAAACTGCCTCGCAGCAAAACTTGCTTTTATTATGTCTGATGGTGAGCAAAATGCACACTTACTAGCACAACTGCTCTGGAAGCTTTTTCAGGTATTTTTGCAGGATAATTGAGGAATTCTTTTTATTTGTAGGGGTTGTGTAAACTGTGCGATCCAGCAGGTGGTGTCCTTTCACCGGGTCAGAGAGAGAGGCTCTCTCTCTCTAATCCTCCTCCACGACCAGCCGTCAGCCAGGTCAGCAGTAGCAAGGCCAGCAGGGGGTTGGCGGCTGGAGCTGGAGCCTTCAGCCTCTTTGTCCCTTGATCCAATGCCACAAATCGTCAACCCTCACTTTTCACTCTTTTCTTTAACATCCCCGTATCTATTTTGTCATCAGTCTATCCATGAATCCATCCAAGCTTCCTCCCTTGCTCACCAGTTCCAGACAGCGAGCAAAGAAAAGCCAGTCTGCTCTGTGTGTGTGTGTGTGTGTGTGTGTGTGTGTGTGTGTGTGTGTGTGTGTGTGTGTGTGTGTGTGCGGGAGGGTTAGTGTAGGGCAGTGCCCGAGCATTAAGCCATATTAAGCCCTAATTAATGAGTGTGCCAGTCGATAGAGGCCAGTTATTGGATTTGCTGCTGCTGGAGGGAGCACTACTTTAATCACACATCCCCCAACTGAGGCAGGGTATGCAAGGTGATACAAGAGCTGGATTAGGGAGTGTGTGTGTGTGTGTGTGTGTGTGTGTTGTATAAGAAGGCCAGAGGTTAGTGGCTCTCTGGTCAGATAAACAGTATGCGTGTGGTTGTTTATGTGTGTGTATGCCAGGGTCAAAGCTTTACTTACTGCATAACATAAATCACAGCTGCCTGAAACATCCCAGGCCACGACCTGACTGGCTGACTTACTGGCAGACTAGTGTATCCAGAAGCCTGCTGATATTTTTTACAAGTGTTTGGACATGACTAAAAGAAATTTGCAGATAATTTGAACAGTTGGTAGCATTTCTCCTACATAACTGTATTTTGGAAATTTTAATGTGGCCTGCATCAAAATTCCCTATCTGATTGTGGGGATTACTACTGTTTTGTTTTTTAATGGAACTGAAGCAGCTGTACCAAGTCTGAGGAAAAAACTCTGATGTCATCAGGGTTATTTTGACCTGAAGCCTGTGTTACAGACTGAAGGCATTTGAAAGATGTGGATGTGTACAAGGCAACAACATTTCTAAGACACTATTAAGTTATATTATGTGAAATGGGGGATACACAATCTTTTCATTGAAGTCAGGGCATCTAATTTGAGAAGGAACTGCTTTACGCATAACGTTTGTTTTGATTCACCCCATTCTGAGACCTCTGTTCTTTGGATTATACCGATACAGAAGTTGCTGTTGTTTTTTTCTTTTTACCAAAACAGGTGTAAAACTGCTGAGTCTGTTTAGACGTCTTTCGTCCATACACATGCACAGAAATTGTTACTGGATGAGGTTTAGCCTGTCGGTGAGTAAGATTTTGTGGTGTGAAGCTAAAGGCCTTCAGTCGAGACATTCTCAACACTTCGCTCATCAAACATTTACAGCTTCACAACAACAGGCTCTGTTTCTGACCTTTAGGTTCTCTGCTGTGTGTGTGTAGTTAATATCTCCCGCACATTGTGTGCGCCACATCAGTTGTGTCTGTATCTTGTGTCTTCGCTCACAGCAGGGCTCGTGGTGTGTGTTGCTGTGTGACGTGGCGGTGCCCTGCTGTGTGATAGCGTAGGAGGGAGTGGGAGGAAGGAGAGAGGGGCGGCTGGTCAGAACAGCTTGGCAGCCGGCTGTAGGAACACCAGGCGGGGAGGGGAGTCATTGCCATTGCCCTCCAGGACCGGACCGAGCCTCCGGGTCTGAGATTAACCACCCAGCAGGCCTTCGGACATGATGGAAAAAAGAGGGAGGGGGAGACTGAGGGTTAAGGAGGACAGGTTGTGCTGTAACTGGGTATAAGGACTCAGTCACTTGATGAGAAATTAGGGGACAAGCCTAACGAAAAGGGACAAGCAGGCATGGGATTAAACCCTGTGGTGTAAAAGGAGAGAGTGCAGGGCAATAAGAACAATATGGGGGGGAGCAGATTGTGGAGGAGAGTTGGGATGTTCGCTTCACCCATCTGTCTCACATAGGCAGCCCTGCCACTGCCAACATGACCAGCAGGGCAGGGGCATCTGTCCCCCCCCCTCTCTGTGTGTCTCTGCCTCACATCTCTCCTCTTCATCCTTTTCCTCTTTACCACACGCATTATTCCTTACTTATTTACTTATTGTTAGATAAAGTGAAAAATGATTTTACTCGTGAATATTTCCTTTCAATACAAAGTGTAGTGGTTTTCAATGCTTATTGATTTGTGATGATTCCTCCTTATAGGCTGCATACGAGTGCTGAGGTGCTCAACAAAAGAGGGACAGTCCCTTCTCACGCTGTTTCATTGTTAATAGTTTTGAGGTCTCAAACAGGTGAAATTCAAATTAGTCTTCTTCATCCTCTAAGTCCTGAGACATCTGTTGTACAGTAATGGAAGAATAACACAAATCTATGATCAATTTTAAAGTTTGGACTTTTTCTTTAGTTCATAATAGTGGAGTACTGTAACAAGTTTTCAATCTTTCACTTCAAACTGTAGGCAAAAATGTAAAATAGTATAAAATGTTTTACTCTTCATACTTTTCTGTGTGTGTGTGTTTGCACTTGGTCACTTTCCGCCATTGTTGAGAAACGGTATCAAAATACAATACTGTTGCAGTACTTGCAGTCATCTCGAAAAAATTAGGTTGAAAATGAATATGTTGTCATGGTGAGTAGTGAAAACTACTGTACGTTCAGTAGCGCGATCATCTGTGTAAGAATATGTCGTTTCTGTGGTTGTGTGGACAAATATTAGTTCAGTACCATTGTAAGAATTTTTGGCCATTGCCCACATTTCAAAGGGCATTTTGAGGATGAAGTGTTAACATTTTGTTGGTCAGGTTGTTTTAGTGTAGTGGTCGGGTAAGTGGCTGGAGGATGAATTATATCAAACAAGTATGTAATTATGTATCACGACTAAAGAAAGACATAAATACAGACAAGACAAAAATAATAATAATAGTGAGAGAGAGAAATGTGGTTAAATATTGGGCGGCTGTTTGAATATGCAAATGTGGATTCCAGTGCTGTTTCCTCCACCTCATTCTGAGGCTGTGTGTTTGTGTGTGTGTGTGTGTGTGTGTGTGTGTGTGTAAGAGAGTGAATGAATTCACCGCTGCACTGGCTGGGAGGGGGTGACTGACTGACTGGGTCGATGGATGAATGGGTGACATAATGGGTTGCTGGTGGAAAATAATTTAACAGCCATTTCACCCCCAAATACACACACTATTCAAACATGCTTACCCCCCAAACCCCAGCTGGAAACCACCTCTACAACACACACACAGTGGAGTGAAAGGGTTCATTGTCTGTAGGAGCAGCAGTGTCAGAGGAGACACTAATTGGAAGTCTCAGTAATAATCAACACTTTTCTCAGCAGACGGATGATCTACAGTGTGACAGTGTCAAATACCTCTGAAGATTGCAGTGAAAAGACATCAGTCAGTATGTCGCTTGCCAACCAATGTGTCACCTTAACTTGGACCCAGTTAAAAACTACTGCGTCTCAAATTTGTTCACAAAAGAAAATGAAAAATTAAAATGACAGTTTTTAGCACGTCCACCAAAGAATGATTTCTCCTATATAAGTTTGAAAGTAGACTGCGACGAGCAGTGTCAGCTACTTGATGGATTGGATATTTCTCACTCAAGGGTCATGTACTTCTACTGAAAGAACTTAAAATACCAATGATGTTTGTAAACTTCAAAATGCACTTTTTATTTGTAACTGAGCATTATGTTGTATAGGTGCTTTTATGTATTTGAGTAAAAAAAGGTTTGTTCCACTTCTGCTGATGTGGACTACTTTGATTTCTTCAGTGTAATAAATCAGATTAGCTGCGGTACAAAAAAAGTTGATACATTTGCTTTAACATCTGTTTAAATACTCAATGAGGAATAGTTTTTAGTCTCTTACTCCACATTCCACGTCTATGTGCCAGGTAATTGTGTCATTATAGAAGCTGGTATGAGCAATATTTGCACAAGAACTAATGAGTTTTTATTTTTCTGTTCATCAACTAATGAATCATAAAATTATTGTGTAACTTTTAGTATGAAACTGGGGCACACTGCTTGTTTACCAGTCAATGGGCAAATTAGTCTCTTCATCAAAATGTAGTGAAACATTTGTATTTATGCAAGTTGTTTTTTAACCTATTATTTGCCAGAAACCATAAAGAAAGTTTGTCCATGTTTAGAGCATAGCTTTAGAGCATTTATAACTTTATAACAAGATTTTTTTAAATCGGTGGTTTGATGACAGTAAAAACTGTATGCGGCTCACTCACATCTTGCCTCATCTGGATCTTTACTTTTAAGCTCTCACATCACCTCCTTGTCTGCAGTCACTGTAGAAAACATACACAGATGTCACATTCATGTAAACAGTGTTGATTATTTGATCAACGTAAAGTCAGTGATATTAAAAGCTCTTTGTGGATCTAGTTCTTCCAATATTTACAACATTTGGTTTTATGTCAGCCAGGAGGGTATGTCCCCCCCACACAGTTTCAGTCAATATTGTGTGTGTGTGTATTACAGGCTGCAGCAGTTGGACCGTCACTGTCAGAGCAGTGCCCAGCAGGTGTGTGAGCTGCTGGCCAAACAGAACCAGCTGATGCAGGAGAGGAAGACACTCACTGAGGAGATGCAGAACCTACGCATAGAGGTACTCACTCACACACACACAGTGCCACTAAAGGAATTTGTGATTGATTTTCCTCCAGGAGGATGTCATAGTGTCAGTGTACTAAATAAAATCGGTAAGAAGACATTTGTCCCTTCATGACTAATAAGTCTATGGGTATGGATTAGCTAGAGGGGGAAAAAAAACATGCCTATATTCTGACTCACCAGGTTATGTGTGTCTCATGTTCAGATAGTGATTGTGCTTAATTGTGAGTTTGTGTGTGTCTTTCTAGCTCCCCAAAGCAAGACGGATTGATACCCTGCCCATGTGAGTTTGTCCTGCCTGCGTCTATCATCACCTTTCTCTGCTGTTCTGTTTGGGTCTAATGTTGTCACGATCAATAATCTCTGTAAGACGACACAGACTGTTACTCATCTTCTGTTGCTGAAGGGGGTGTGCAGGGAGACTGGGACTCAACTATTCTGTTTATCTACAACTTTACATATGTATTATTTTATACTGCAACCCTTTATTTCTTTACACATTTTTTCCTAACCAGATACTATTAGAGGTACTAGTATGTTGTTTTTAGGGGAAAACAAAGTTTATAAATTACAATACGAGAAGCTTTTAAGCAGAGACTTCCTAGATAATTATCTCTCTTGCAAAAACAAATACAGTTAATGCAGTCTGAGTAAAATTTTTGGTTTCTTTTAACTGAGCTGAACACTCCAAATGTTGCTACAAAACAAACAAAAATTCGACACCACAGCTGATTGACATAGTGCTTTATTAAAGCTGTCTGTAAGAAGGAAAATAATGTGCATCCCTATCATATACATTTTATGTGTAAAAATACTAAGGATGTACAGTGTAAAAAACAGCTTCATGTTGATGGTAATTTGTTGTTTTCACATCCTCGTGGCCTCACTGGCCAGCACCACTGCATCCTGACAGCATGAGGGACAGAATAAGGCTGTTTGATCTGCTTTTTCGTGAATCTTTCTTGATCTGCTGAGTTTTCCTACACTGTCTGAGAGTCAACATCGTCTCTGCTCCGTTGACGTGTTGCAGAGCAGAGCTGACTTTTGGGAAACATAACCCACCCTGCAAACAGCTGGGAGCTGTCCAGAAATGTCTCACACAACTGTAAATCCACAGTAGATGGACATGAAATTAAACCTCAGTTACACATCTTGTAACGTTTGTACATGTTTGCTGTTTTTTTGTTTGCTGTTTATAAATAAATGCATCTCATGCTTGTTCATGTTAATAATCATGATGATATTAGACTAGTACCAGAGAGAGAAGAGAGGGGAGGGATTCTGTTGCAGACATGAGGTCAAATACTTTCAGAAATCCTTCCAAACGCTTATTATCTGCATTAAATGCCAGGCGGACCACGGTGTCTGATTTTTGGCTGACGCCGTGGGTTCATTAACACCGAGCAAGATCAATACAGAGCAGCTGAGGTCTTTGAAAAGATTTTACATATTATTCAAATACTACTGGAGTCAGATCTGTTGTGTGATAGATTTACAGTACAGACAACAGCAGCTTTAAGAGAGAACACTGTCAGTGCAGTGTCAGATATCGACGTCAATTCGCACCATTCGATGGAACCAGTAAAGCTGAAAGGGGGCTGAAACTGCATTTTCATACCCAGTTCAATAACCACTGTTTGGTGATAACAATTGACACAATTGATTCATAGTTTTTAAAAGGAAATAACACATTAATAAGGAGGATAACTTAGTGCCACCTTGTCCACTTAAGTGTGTGGAGGAAACTCTGACATGGATGCTACTACTAACTGAAATGGAGTTGAATCTCTAGAGGATTAAACAAAGACATTTGGGAGGCTCACTAGAGGAAAAACTTCTTAGACAAAAGAGGAGTCAGTGACTTCAGTGGAGTTGCAAAAATTGCTCAAGTGTTTTTCCCCAAACAGTTTACTTTATTAACACTGACCAGTTTATTAAAATATCAGCCAATTTTGCATTGACAGCACTGACTTGTCTCTGTTATGTGGGACACAATCAACCAGGTCTTGCCAACTCTACATATCAGAGCAACCTCAAAACTAGCAGTGGTATGTGAAGGGGAAATTTAAAAATCCTTATTTTCTTAAAACCATAAAAAAGCTTAAAACCTTCCTTTAAAGCAGGGCTGAATCAGATTTCTCTGAATCATATAAAAAGTGATGAATGTGAAAGTGCTGTGGCCAAAGCTACAAAGCAGTATTTTATGGACTATGGTTTCTAGATTTTGGCGTTAAGCATGCACATACAGCTAGAACTCCTCAGTCGCCCATAGACCTGGGTCAAATCAGACCTGAAATCCTTCCAAATAATTGGGAGTGTTTGCTTGAGTCTGTCGAAGGTGCCAGCTGGGTGGGATTTGTACTCATTTTGAACTATTCAGCTACTTCAGCTGTGCCAGACAGGCTCAATCGATCACAGAAGTACTTTTCATGAGTTCTCAGAGCCACTTTGACTCAGGACTGGTAGTGCGGACAGTGGAGGACTACAGCATGCACGCCAACGCCATCCTTTTATACTTTCTGCCATAAAGCATCTTTGCTAGCTAATAGCATTTTAATGGAAAAGCATATGGAGCAGCGCAAAAACAGGTAATTTGTCATAAAGTATCTGTATAGAAAAAAAAAAGTCTGAAGACTTAAACTGCAGTGAACATGACTACACCCCCTTTCTGCTAAACTCAAAATGACATTAAATAAATTAAATAGAAAACTTCAAGTTATCCTTCAAGAATAAAAACATTCAAATAAATATACTGGAATACAATTTTCTATGCCTAATATGAGCACATCCCCTGGTGCACGTGTTTTAATGCATGTCTTCCTTATAATAAATGGTTTATAGATCCTGATGAGATCTCTAAGATCTAGACTTTTTTTTTTTTTAACCGAAGTACTGGATGTCAACATTTGTGACTTTTTCTGAGTGTAACCATAAGGCTTAAAGACAGAAATTTAGGGGATCTGAAATCTCATTCCTCAGACTGGAAGACATGACAACACAACAACTGCAAACAAACAAAGTTAAGACCAGAGAAATGACAGCACACGGCAAAGACGGTGCTTTCTCATCACAAAGCCGGAACTGACAAGAAAAACGCTGTATGACCTTACAAACGCACATTTAATATACAAACACTTGCCTCTCTTTTCACTTTCTCTTCTACTCTGTCTTGACACACTTACAGTAAACAGTAGCACTTACAGTTCAGTGTTGCTTCTTTTCCTGTGCCTCATTCCTGAGCTCACAATAAGACACTGAGCACAGGAAAATCTTTTTTTTTTGCACACACACAGATTACATTTGAAGGAGACAATATCACACAAAGAATAATTTATTTGGCACAATCTAAAATCCATTGTGCTCAATAAATGTATCTGGATGCTGCTGCACATTTAAATGTTTTATTAACCTATGTGGCGCCGCTTTACTCATTTACTGTTGTTTATTCTTTAGTCTTAGTCTTTGCGCGACAACTGTTTCTGATGTATAATTTGTGCGCATCCAAAAAACATTTTCTTGTGCTCACAATGTCCTGTTGTGGGCTCAGGAATAAGTTACAAAATTAAGACGGATTTTCCTTCCTTACCGCTTTACATTCAGACTTCTTGTGCTTCTTTCTGCTCAACTTCCACTTCATCTTTCTCTCTGACCTCTGCCTCAGCCTTCACCAACAAACACCTGTGGCAAGATTAAATATGAGGAAAAATTGTGACAGTATCCATTTACATGGATGAGCCTTGGAGAAGAAAATGTAAGCAAATAAATACATGTTCCTTCTTCTGTTTCCTCTTATTCAAGCTCACAGTAAACTAACACCTGCCTTTAACGCGTCTGCTCACTTCTCTGCTGTCACATTTGGTCACAAAATAACACAAAAGCCATATACAATGGAGCAGGAAGGCTATCTGCTTTCCCTCCTACATTCTTCAGCCATTTTTCTTGAGGTGACTTTTTTCTTCTCAGCCCTAAGAAATAACTTTTTTAAGAATAATGTAATAACAATAGAAAAAGTTAAATATAAAAATGAAGAATAGAACAATAAATAGAACATATATATTATAGCCATTGCTGTGGTGTAAACCCATAACTTTTGATGCATACCTCCTCCCAAAGCATAGTCTTTTTTTTTAAAAATCCATCATAAGAAACTCACAGGAAACAGAAGATCATGTGTTACCGAACTCATGAATACGTCATAAACGATCACATTATAAATATTTCATATGGTATCATTCTAAGAGCTCTTCACCTGTACACTCTCTCTCTTCTCATCACAAGGCCCAAACTGCCATCCTGGACTTTCACCTCTGTGGTAAATCTGTTCCTCCTGCAGTTTTTCTTTACTACACAAAGACAGAGAGGTACAGTCGTGCAGTTCCCAAAGCCATGATAACAATATGTCACAGTAAAACTTTCCTTCGACATAAAGTACCGTTTCGGTTTTGTTTTCCCTTATGGGCATAAGTGGCTGAAATTCAGAGGGACTGTGGTATAGAAAAAAACAAACATTTAAACCAACTGTTTTCTCTCATTTTCACCTCTGCAGTGATGGATAAAGCTTCCACCTCAAACTGCATTGTGGGTAAATGTAGTAAAGCTCAGGATGTAGGAGCATCATCCTTCTGAACTGCTGTGCTTTGAGGTGCTATCTTGATCAAAAACCTATATTATAATCTCTCACACACACACCATCCTATCATCATCTTAATCTATAGATGTGAAATGTACATTTAGAGTAGTACCAACACCTGTTCTGCAGCTGTACAAGCATAGACGTTAAAACAGGTAGATGATACTGGAGCCTGTATAATGACCTGCAGCATTTAGCTAGTAGTGTAGCACCGGATTTTTATAGTAGCAGTAGTAATATAGTAGTAGTATGAATTGTAGTACCTGTAGTAGGTGTGGTTGAAATAGCAGCAACAACAATAATGAATTGCACTGAGCAAAACCTGAGGTGTGTAGGACTCTGCTCACTGGTGGCAACCGTTTCCTAAATACCAGGCAGCCTCAGTCAATCCCAGCATTATTTCATGTGAGCATTTGAGATAAGACCCAGTCAGGGAACTGTCTGTTTGTAAAAGCCTGAGATACAACCAGTAATGCAGTAACGGCAGTTTGATTTTGAATGACCTAAAATATCTCCTTTATACAGATAAGAAGTCACAAAAACATTAGTTAAAAAATGCAAAAATGCATCAGCTGTTGTTAAGGTCGATGTTTGTTTTGTATAGTCTTATTGGGGGGAGGGGGGGCCCGATGCATGTCAAAGCACAGCAGTCCAAACAGTGATGCTCGTGTCATTAAAGGGACATTACACAGAAACTGATCACAACTTGTATTGCCTAGGGTTGCAGAGCAGGATTAGAGGGTAATTTGGTCTGGAAGGTCCTTCTAAATAGGCATTCACAGAAAAATCAAAACAGAGAAGCAGCCTGGAGAAGTGAAAAAGAGAGGTGAAAGAGGAGAGGGAGAAGGGCAAAATCCTTCAAGTTGGATTTGTTCTGGCTCGGTCCAAAGCTGTGGGTCTTTCTGTCCCACACTGATGACCTCAGAGACCAGCTGTGATGATGTCACCACGATGGACATTTTATTCCCGTCCACTGGCAGAGTAAGAGAACTGTGGGAAGTGTGGTCGTCTCTCATTGTCCAAACAGTTCATCCCATCCTCATCAACTAGGAAAGGAAAGAGATAATTGATGGGTTGACTATTTACCACTGAAATGACATTTTAATTTTGTGTAAGTACATAAAAACTGGAAATTTTAAACTGCCGGGTTGATTTTATAATCTCCAAGTATAATCAAACATTACAAAGCATTGTGTTTGTATTGTAATGTAAATTAAAACCAAACACGATTCAATTAACGAGTGTGTCTTTGATGTGCCTGTCTCCTGCTAACTAGCTGATGTGCGACCTACAAAACAAGTGGAACCTCACATTAGCGTAGAGAAACACATCAGTTCCGCTCATGCATAATTCAGTGCTGAACATTTTGAAACTGGTATCTTTATCTCAAAAGCCTGTGAAGAGCTGCATGTGGCCCGAGGATTATTACGGAGACACTTGAAGCAACAGCTGTGAGTATTTGTTCCCCCAGTTCATTCGAGGGAAAATGTTTCACCTGAAAAAAAAGAGGGAGCACTGACGGATTGTTTAAAAGCGCAAATATTAAAGATAATAAAAAAAGCAGAATTTCATCACTATGAGCTGCTTAACAAATACGATCTAATACATGTGCAGCCAAACTATTTATTAATATCATCATCCTCTACAGAATGAATACCCAGTAACTTAAAAGGTATATAGTACATCAGCTTTACATAGTGTATTCTAGTTTTTATCATCCAACTATCCAATTAGAGCAAAGCACTCTTCACTCTGTTTTTCTATATTTTTCTCTGATCCGAGAATATTAGCAGCAATGTTAAAAAACGAAAGTGAGAATTTGTCAAGTTTTATGTGGGCATATGTTTGTTCATACATGTGTGAAAAAGAGAGAGAGACAGAGAGAGTCAGAGACACTCACATTTTTCTGGTGGAGTGATTGTGATGGTCTGGGCTGTGAACTCCTCGTCAAAGTATCTAGTGTCTGTCTCCGATGTCACTTGAGGCTTGAAGGGAGGGACCAGCTGACACAAAGAGGTAAGAAGGAAACAAAAAGGAGACCAAAATACTGATGTCACAAAATGTCAGAAACAGCAGCTCTGTGAATTAGCAGACTACATGACAATACTGCAATACTCTAATTTGACTTTGCTCCTGCAAGAGCCCTAATGTTATGGCCTTATTACATACACGGTAAATATGGTTTCTCAAACACTGTTGTAGTATTTTTGTGGTGTCTCTCTTTATCTGATGTATCTTATATAGTTTTTACTTTTTTATTACAAAGAAATGATAAGAGCAAGGAGAGAGGAGGAAAATAAATGATGGAGAGAAAGGAAGATGTCTCATCTTCTTTTCTCTCCAGCATTTATTTTAAAAAAGAGAGAAACAAGATGAGAGGAAATGAGGAAGGAAAGGAAAGAGGACAGGAAAATAGAGCAGCAAAAGAAGAGAAAAGAGGGAAATACAAAGAAAGGAGGTAAGAAAAGAATAGAAAAGAAGCAGGGTGAAAGGGAGGATAGAAGAGAGGACAGCAAAGAAAAGAAGACAGGAACAAAAGGATTGGGAAGGAAACAAAACGTAACGAGAAGGAAGATAAGAGGAAAAGTGAGAAGAGGGAAAAGAAGGAAAGCAAAGTAGAGATAAGAGCAGATTTAAAAGGAAAGAATTGTAAAAAAAAAAAAAAAGAGAGAGAGAGAAAAGGAAAGAGAGAAGAGACGGGAGAGTAAGACCAAAGAAAAAGGAAGGAAGCCCAGCACCTGACTAACATGGTGGTGTTACAGACCCTCAGTATATATACAATTCCTCATACAATGCACTAACATTTCACTAAAAAAATCATTAGATTTTATCGCATTAGTACACATCTTTATGAGCAGTTAATTTCCACCATCCTATCGTGCTTCATTAGACATCAAAAACACAGTGGAAGCATATGGTTTCAGCAACATGTGCTTTATACCTTTTTATCATAAACATCCTGCCAGTCAACACCAGAGAAGAAACTGTGTCTCATAATTTCTTTTGCATCATCTGGTCCTCCACCAAGCCTGGAGGAAAGGAATTCAGCAAAACTGAGATCAGTAGAAGCCACATTTGATCTGAACCAATGAGCTGAACACATGGTAGTCCAACTGATAACAGTTTTTATGACTGACAAACACATCTACAAGCTATACATCTGCTCATATGTCTGCATAACCTGGGCACACCGTTTATTTGGGTCTTTGATGAGCAGACCGGACAGCAGGGACTTGGCGTCAGCTGACAGCGTGCGAGGGAACTTGATGTCCTCCATGAGGATGAGCTCAAACAGCTTCTCGTGGTCCTGGTTGTAGAATGGCAGTCGGCCGCACATCATCTCATACGTCACCACACCTAAACCCCACCAGTCCACTGCCCGACCATAGTCATTGTCCTCAAGGACCTGTGGAGAGAAGACAGACACAGGCACACAATTACTTACTTATGGGACACCTTCCCGAGGTATTCAGTGAGGCAGATGAGCGAGGAGAGTAACCAAGTGAGTCAATATGCCATTTTGCTCAGGGGATAAGTAAAAAAAAACAAAACAAAACACCAAAACTTGGTGGAAATGAGCAGATGCAGCGTCACAGATAACAAGAGCAGAGGTGCAGGCAGTGCCCCCCTCTCCATATACACATACATACAGAGGTAAGCATCATAGCATGGCAGGTCTTCAGAATTCCCTGTTATAGTAAGCGAGTCAGTGTGTTGGTGTGGCCCACTAGATGCCCCCAGGTCCCTGCCAGCTCCTCCTGGCACACTGATAAGGGACTGGCAGGGACAGACAGAAATGTCCCTGGATGGAAAATGCAGAACAGCCCACAACACGGGTCAGGGCCAGTCAAACCGTCAAGCTGGTTAAAACAGGTAATGTGAGCTCTTGTGTGTGTGTGTGTGTGTGTGTGTGTGGTCCTATCAAAGCTTGTCTGGGCTGCCTTCCTGCTCTTATTCCCTGCCTGTCCTCTACATCTTGTCTTATTCTACCCACTCCATTCTCTAATCGGGTCTTTCTTTACGCGCTCCTTTGCTTTCATCACCTCATGTCCCCATTTGTTCACCTCTGGAAGAGCAAGGAAATGGAAGAGAATGAAAAGGGAGGGAGATGCAGAAAGAGAAGTAATTCAGGTGCTGTTGGGTCCCATTAACATAATAAGCTTATTATTGTTATGTGTGTATATGTGTATACTTGTGTTGTATGTATGTGTGACAGACAGACAGGCAGGCAGGCAGGCAGGGTTGGCAAGCAGCCAGAACAGCATATGTTGTACATCTCGTCAATAATAATAACATCTCACTCACTGTAAAAGCAGACCAGGCAGGGTGGACGTGACCAGGCGCTAACAGACACTAAGACTAAATGCAAACACGCAAAAACATACTCACACGAAAACCTGTTTTTGCCACAACTATTAAAAAATACATGATAAAACTATACAGCAAATGTCACAACACCAAAAGATTTAAAAATATACGGCACACTGAACTAATATGTGCCATTAGTCGAAGCGAGATGGGTGGCAGATGCAGATAGCACAGGTGTCATAAATACATAAATAGCCTAGACTGCAGCATGAGCATGGTATTTCAAAATTATTCTCTGTGATACTAGCTCTAATAAACCAGCTTCTAACTCAGAAGCTGATAAATGCTTGTTTCAGTAACTAATAAGTATTCAGTGTTATCTTGATATTACAGATCATGAATCCTGCACCCTAAAGCCCACAGTTCTGTGAGAGTTATTTTAATTTACAGTTACACCAGTGTAAGAAAGGCTTCCAGAGGTGAGCACAATTTACTTATTCTTCTCGCACTTTTTCTCACCAGCTTCTCCTAATAAATGATGATGGCATTTTCCTGAACAAATCCAAATGTAAATCATGTTAAATGTCATTGTGCATTGACACCAGGTGAAAGAAAACATCAAAGAGCTGCCTGCGAGTTTCCACAGCAGCTCAATACCACAGAAATCTGGTCATTAAATGACTGCGCTCACACACACACCCGACACTAAACTGCTAATGATGCAGGCGGCTGCTTCAGTGTGTACAAGTCAACATGCGTGGAAGTGAATAAGAGAGTTGGAAGTGCTATTTTATGTGTGAATGTGTGTGAGCATTAAGCTGGTCACCCTATTGGCAGCTGCAGAGAAGAGCTGGGGGAATGAATTGCGCCGCCAGCTCCAGATATACTATTGATTGGTACGGCTGGAGGGATAACACTGGCTTAGACTGCTGGGAGACTGTCAGAGACACACACGCACACATACAGACACAGCAGATGGAATATTTATCCATCCTCATCAAATTCATAAAGTTTTGAGAGTGAGGCAAACTAGGAGATGTTTGGTGTTGTTTAAGTCCCTGCAGCTTGAAGAGGACACACACAATGTGCAGCTTATGAAATTCAGAGCAGCTCAGAAAGCTGTTTTCGATGCCGTTCTACAGTGCTCTTTGTACAAAAAAGGTATAGAAATGTATACAAACACAAGCTGTCCAGCTGGGCATGTGTATGTATGTGTGCATCAGTGTAAGAGGTTGTGTGTGCGTCTGTGTGTGTCCTGGGACCAAAGAAAGTGGTGGCAGCTCGGTTGCAGGCAGGGAGCAGATTAATCCACATAAAGCCAGAATGCTGCCCCACAGCCTTAGGCATGGAGGCATGGGAGTGTGTGAGTGAGTTTGTGTATGCAGAGTTTGTGTGGTGTGTGTTTAGTTGAGAACAAGACAGAACAAAATAAATAGGACAAGGCAGAAGTAACAAGGAAATGAGGGGAGGGGAGGAGAGGATAGGAGGGGAGAGCAGAGAAGAAAAGAGAAGCAGCCTTGAGGGAGAAGGTCTTGCCCTGTCCTGGTCCTTCTTAGCGTGGCCATGTGGCAGCTATGCAGCTCGCGGGACGAGGTCTTTGGCAGCGTGGACAGGACTAGATGGGAAGGGATGGGCACACAGCCTGTGGCTGTACCGGCCCACATACACAACAGGGGACACAAACACACACCTCTTGTACTGTAGAGGGAACATATACACTCACATATTGTTGATGTCAAACAGAGACCTTCTATTCCCTAATTTGGAAATCAGTTTATGCTGTCAGAATTCTGAAATCATGCAGTGTTTTACTAATGCCCGACTGTGTTGCTGTGTTTATGAAACATTTACAGTTGCAGAAAACACACACACGCACGCACACACACACACACACACACACACACAATGCCTATCATATACAACATGCAAACACAAATAAATGGAAAAAAGCCACCCCCCTCAACACTTTTAACAAAAAACAGTCACAAGGGAATGTGTCAAACGCAAAAAATATGAGAAAACAGAGAAAAAACACTGCCCATGTGTTTTCTCTGATCCTGTTCCATCACTTTACAAGGACCTTACACTACTTATTGTTCAATAATCTCACTTTTTTTGACTATCCTTGAAACAAACAACACAAAAACAATCTACTGCTTTACAAGTGTGGAAGAATTGTTAATTTTACAGTGTTGAGTTGAGGAGTTCCTTCAGGTATGAAGCAGAAAACCCTTGTTATTGACTTCTTATCTGCCCTTTCACTGACGGCAAACACAGGAACTGTCTGAATTTCACTCCTGTAACCCTGAAATATTTTCTCTCCCTTCTCATCTTCCTCTGTCTCTAACCCCCACCTCCCCTTTTCTCTTTTTAATCCCGGCTACTTTGCATCTCTGTAACTTGGCTCCGAGCAAACTGTGTTATTTTTACACGCGGGCGGGCGAGCAAAGCGTGCGGGCGGGCGAATGGCGGCGGCGGTGGTGGTGAAGATTTCCAGGTTTTTTCCGAGCACCTTCCTCCAACCTCGCCCATCTGCCGCCATCTGCCTCGCTTTAGCCCGCACTTTCTACTGCAATCACACACACAGCACACACGCGCACACACATAAATGCACACAGACTCACATCCTGTGAAAAATAACCAACAGCCTCCAATCAGCTTTTGGCACGCAAAGGAAGGGACTCTAAAAAAAAGCACAAAATGCTGCGCCAAATTGTCCTCCATACTTTTTCAAGTGGGATATACACTATGCCTCTCCCCCTCCTGCCTTCATCTCCACATCTCCATCGCTCTGTCTACACCACCCACAGTCCTGCAACGCTCTCGCCAGTTGATCTGCTGGCCTTTGCGTGAGGCAGCGCCGATAGCTGGACAGTGGATGGCTGCAAAAAAAACCAAAACAAAACAAAACAAAACAAACTATTGCAAGAATCGTTGTGCGTGTGTGCTTGTGTGTGAGCGCTGCGCCCTTTTCCTCTTCAACAAACACCCTCATTCACACGCATAAGCTGCATATTTACCGTTCACCCTGATATTATAGAAAACAGTTTGCTTGTGTAATCTGTAAATAAAAATGTGCATACCTAAATTCCATTATAGGAAAGTTTCAAACAACCTTGCAAAATGCTGGGTATTATAGTAAATAGTAAATAGGTAGGTTAAGGGTGAGGAACGGTGCCTGGATCATAACTTCATAAGTAAAGGGTATTGTGCTTGTGTGTATGTGTGGCTTGTGCGGGTCATTCATGTGTACAATCACTAATAATCCTGGTAATCAGCCAGGACTGTTGTTCAATAAACAGGTGTAGTGGGCAACGTGAGTCCCACAGTTCACAGGGGCCATCCTGGTGGAACCCTGAGTGGTGCAGAAATGCTGCCTAATGATAGGCTGCCTGTGGATGTCACAGATGCTTTTATGTACTACAGGGCCTCAGTCAATCTGCTCAGTTTACAGAACTTGACACGCAGACCCTAAGATTTTTGTTATTTATCCACCGGTGAACACAATTTATAAAATGTCTACACTGTGCTGTGGATGTGGTCCACAAATCCATCACACTAAAAATGTTTATGATGTAACCATAACACCTGTAATGTAATTATTCTCTAATGTGTTTTAACACACTAAATTCAGCAACCTTGTCTACTTACTCTATATATTATCTATAATATACTGTAGGCAGAGAAGAATATCTTAGCACATTTCTGCAGTGGGTATGCTGTATTAATTTTTGTGTTTTGATTTCAATAATTTTAAAGTTGACCATGTTAAGCACTTGATAGAAAAATGCGACTTAACTCCCTTGGCCTGACGGTGCATGACTATACATATCTGTAGCTGATAGACAAAACTAATAATCTGTATAAAACTATGTGGATACAGTCAATGACAGTAATTTGAACAGAGACTGAAATAACAATTTTTCATTTGATGCTCAGATTTAATAAAATAAAAGTGACACAAAAAAACAAAAGCATGGTTATATATATATATATATATATATATATATATATATATATATATATATATATATATAGATGCAGTGATGATTTTGGGTGGCTATCAAGGTATAAGGGTGTACAAGGTTCATAGTGTTAAAATGGATAAATCAGTGATAAAGATCAAAGAAAGATACAAGTAAAGGTGAGTAACAAAATGCAAGGGATTGAAAACAATGACTATTACTCACTTTAAGTAATGAATGAAGCATCTTACAGAATAAAAGAATTACAGTGAAGAGATTCATGGCAAGACAAGGCGTAACAAAGATAAAAGTGAAAAGTAAATTAGATGAAACAGATTAAAAAGAAAAGTGTTACCTCAGGTGCAAGGTACTCTGGTGTACCACAGAAGGTTTTCATGGTAGCAGCATCTGTGATGCCCTCCTTGCAGAGTCCAAAGTCAGTGATTTTGATATGGCCATCTTTATCCAGCATCAGGTTTTCCAACTGAAAAGAGAAACATAATAAACAACAATTCATAAAATGCAACTTTCACTGCCAGAATCTCAAATATCTTTGGGAATGGAAGAGAACGCTGTAATCGTGACAAAGCATAAGTGGCTTGAATTCATCAAAACAGCTTTTGGTCAAAGTTTTTATTCTCATTAATTGCATTTCAGATTTAACACACATACTTGACAGCTTTGTTAAAACCTTTTTTATACTGTGTAGTCAAGGTTTTACAACTTTGGAGAGGAGAGCAGAGGCAGACAGGTAAAGAAAAAACACATTGTACTATACCCCACAGTAGCAGTATGCACATTCAGGCACACACAAATCAGAGCAGAGAAGGGAAATAAACTTCAGGCATGTAGTGAAGCCACTCAACCTTTTAATTTTAATGGCTGAAATGTTTTTCTCTCTGTCTGCTTTTTCTTCTGTTTTCTTGGCTGCTGTGAGCTGAGCTGGGGCCAAGGCTGCTAGGCAGACGCTCAGACAGAGCCATCTACCTCTCTACCTCTGTGGCATCAGCACCCTACCTCCCCCCTACCTCCCATGCTTCTTTACTGCTTTATGTTTGTGTGTGCTTCTCCCAGTCCCTTTTTTAATTACTACACATCCTGAGCCACTCATCTAATCCTGGATGAAAAAACAAAAAATATGGAAACACAAGAGGGACTAAAAAAAAAAAGTTTTCTCTCACATATCTGATCACACTCATCCCTGCCCCCCAACTAGCCTCCCTTCTCTGCTTCTGTTTACCTTGAGGTCCCGATACACAATCTTGGCTGAATGCAGGTAGTCGAGCGCCGAGACGATCTCTGCACCATAGAAGCGTGTGCGCTCCTCTGAGAACACCCGCTCTCTGGACAAATGGAAAAACAGCTGCGGGAAAAGGAGAGAGTAAGAGAGAAGAAGAGAGGGTAAAAAGGGGGAGGGGGGAGACAGCAGGGACGGCACAGCAATAATTACTGATTTATTGTAGGAAATTAGCACAACACAAACTGGCTGCCCGCACCATATTGAGATGATAGATAGCGGAGGGGAGGGTGAGCGAGGTGTGTAAGTGTGTGTGTGTAAAGGGTGCATGTGGAGAGGGGTTGGGTGGGGGTGGGGAGGCATCTCAGAGGAGGGTGGGTGGAGGCACTCGGCAGCTGGCGCCTCATCTACCAGTCCCCCTCACCACATACTCACATACCTCTTCCACGTTACCCTCTGGGCTAGGTTGGCACAGTGCTGGCACTGAGTTCAGCAACAGGGGCCAAATCAAGAGTTTAATCAATACACCAGTCTAGTTAAAGACAGGCCGACCGCCGCTGTTGCCAAGCCGCTTACCCACCTCCCATCCCAACTGCCTCTAGTGTAGCACTCATTAGTGGCCTAACTGGCCTTGCCCCCTGAGCCTTCGTCATATCTATCCCTCTGTGGTATTGGAAAAAAGCTAATTTTCCTACTTTAAGGAGCATACAACTCCTTTTTTCCCATGTGGCCTGACCTCCCGTTTCTCCTCAGTGTTGCTTTTTTAACACTTACCTCACGTTCCGTCTCTCTCCTCTCTCTGTGTGTCAGTTGTCAAGTTGTCACTGCCACACTGCTACACATGTGGCACCAAAATGACAACAGCCTGCTGTGCCACACCAGTCAAGTTGTACAAATTACCCATGAGGCCAAGGGGCACACATCTCCCCATTAATTGTTCGGGGAGGTTTGCATATGGCCGCTGGAGTGTTGCTCACAGACCACCTTGCTCAAATGGTGTCTGTGTGTAGTGTGTATGTGAGTGTGTGTGGTGGGGGTGTGGTGAGAGGGGGTAACACGACAGGTGGGCCTTCATCAGTGTACTGGCAGCTGTTACTGTGGCAGGTTTGTAATGGGTTGTGTGTGTGTGTGTGTGTACGTATGTTTGTGTGGTATGTGTGGTCACAATTTGTCCGTTGAGGTAAAAATTGCCGTGTGTGTGTGTTTGCTGGTGTTTTCAGCATGTGTGTGTTTGCTCAGGCCTGGCACTGGCTAAACTGCTTAACTAACTGAGAGGGGAGCAGGTGACAGCTACTCTGAGGGAATGAACCAAGATTGCAAAAACGGTCCGATTAAAAATCTGAGAAATGGAAAAGTAGGGGAATCCAAACTCATTTCGTCTCTGAATGTCATTCTGGCTTTATCTGCCCCATAGGTGTGTTCATAAATGACACAAGCAGGAGAGGGATGGAATGGAAAAGAGAGATGAGAAGGCATGCGAGGGGCCAGTTGGTTGGCAAATTAACTGTGTTAGAAAGCAATCAAACAGCAAACTTTAGACACTTCAAGTGTTTGCATGTCTAAACATTCCTGTGCAGCACTGCTGTCACACTCACCAATTATATTGCCCCAAGTAAAACTGTGTGCTTACATGCAAGAGATTTTTAATGTCAATGAATTCAGACCAATGTCTTATAATTTATATTTTAAACATTCATTAACACTTTGAACAGTCTCTGTTGTTTTAACATGACATCTGCAGCAGTATTACCATTTTGTAAATATGTTGCCATAAGCAAATGTCTTTTTTTTTTCAGAGTTTCAACAGCTTATCGGAGAGGAGGTGGAGCGCTCAACCATTGACAGTTAGTGTGGTGGAGCTGTGGTTTAACTGGCTGTTAAAAGCATTAACAAAATGATGGCAAATCTCATAAACTAAAACCATCGTGAAAGTGCCATTGTGTTTTTGTCTTACCTCTCCGCCATTCACATACTCCATGACGAAACAAAGGCGGTCTTTAGTCTGGAATGAATACTTCAATGACTGAAACAAGAACATAATGCTGCTTAGTCAGCAGTTTTACTTCCACTCTACACTCACTTTTGTCTTTCAGTTTGGTCTTTAATGAATTTGCCATTGTACAACCAGATATATTTAATGCATAGTGTCCTCAAATTATCTCACAGTGCAAGATAAAGCTGTTGCTCATTACTATAATGAAGTACTGTAACTAATATGATGCATTTATTGACAAATAAATTACTCCTTTATTTGTGAAACAACACAAACATAATGAGTTCCACAGATGGATAATTTTAATACGGCATCAAACATTGTTACTTCATTTTGCCAAGCAACACATTATTTTACTGCACACATGTACTGTACTCAGTACAGCCCATGAACCCTGGAAAGAATGAGTGAACGATTTCATACACAGCATGGAATCTGGTCCCCTTGTAGCTAAACCAGCAGGAGCAACAAAATGTGATCATTCATCATTCATTGCTTTAAACAGTTTATACGTATTTGTTTATTCAAAGCAGGTAGGGGTGTGTGTGTGAAGTAACTGTGTGTCTGTTTTCTTTCGAGAGAGAAAGCTGCTAAACAAAAGAACAGTTGGTTGGAGTCTTTTTTCGGCTGCAGGTAGGACAGGGGTAAACTCTTATGTGAACAATAATTACTCTCATGACAATATGTGTGAATATTGATATACATTGGTATTTGGAGATTTGTCAACCTTTTCAAATACCAGAATGTTCTTGATTGGACTTGATTTTTTTTAATATTGACTTTATATTGGCTTTTCATTTTGTACAGAAATTCTTATATAATTCTTATATAAAAGTGGCATATTTGCCCACTTTTTCTGCTGCTGTAACATGGAATTTTCCCCATTGTGAATGAATCTTATATAGCATACAGCAAATATGATGATAAAATGTTTTAAAATGTTCACTTAAGTCATCCAAGTTAAAGGGAATCCAAATAAATGAATGAGGCAAAACATTGAACATATTTAAATTTTTTATTGTGGAAAATTATCCAATCTTCATCAGTTCATTTGAAGGAGAAATTAGAGTCAGTTGTTTAGAAACAATAGGATGATGTTCAGCCGTAAGGCTGAAGGCCTCTCTCATTTATCTGGGTCTGAAACCTGACAATACAGGTTTGTAGAAATGTGTCCTTTCTCGAGAAAAGTACATTTCTGACGACCTTAGAGGAACAGTTAGCGATGCTTACCAGGGTGAAAAAGGTTACTAAAGATTTTTTTACAAGAGTTTAGATCCCAGCAGTCCACTGTCAGGCAGATTGTATACAAATGCAGAACATTTAACACCATTATTATGTCCCATATGAGTGTTTAACCAACACAATCACAATAATAAAAATATGTTTAAGAATCTGGGAGGTGAAAATGAACTCCAAGGTAACAACTAAGATCCTACTCAAATATGGTAGAAATTACCTAGAGGGGGTAGCCCCTAAGAAACTAAAGATCTAATATCAATGTTTATCTGTCCACCATTAGGACAACATTAAACAACAACGACGTTGATGGTAGAGCTGCAAAGAGAAAACCTCTAGGCCTTGGGGATACACCGTAAGGCTGTTGGAAAAATGTTCTGTGCGTTGATGAGAACTTTTTCTCTTGAATAAGAAATGTGTTTGGTGACGATCAAACACAACATTTCTAGAATAATAAACTCATCCTATCTGTGAAATCTGGTGGCGGGAGCGTCATGACTTGGGCCTGATAGGCCTGCAATATCTCTGAGTTGAAGCTGTCCTGTAAGAAAAAAAACTGGATAACATCCCTCAAAGTGGAGGGCTAATGAACTGTTACGAGAAATGTTTAGATGAGGTTACTGCACCAAAACAGGGTCATAAAGTATACTTTTAACACAATACTTATTATACAAATTACTAAAATAAAAAATGATTAGCTGCAATGTTTCTGTGTAGCTTGTTTAATTGGGTTCGTTTTATGTAGTTTTCGGTCTTGAAGAGAAATTTGGTTACATGTTATATAAAAAATATGGAGAAAAAGAAAAAAGTCGGAAAGCGTTCACAAATTTCTAAACATGTGTGGGTGTATCTATGAGCAATCTGACAGAAATGGCAATGGATAGTGTCTCTATGAGTACAGCAAAGAGAGTGTAAAGCTAAGGGTTCAGCCATCAATGTACAACAATTTGCTGTCTTGCTGTCTCATAATTAGCCACAAGAGACCCAGGTATGTACAGAATAAAATGTACTGTGTGTGTGACTCTTAAAGACATCTGTATATTTGCATTTGCACAAAGTGGCTTCAGAAAGTACCCAGATCACTTCACCATTTGCACATTTTTTTATTGTAGATTTTATATTAAATATTTAAAATGTCATGTCTATGCTTCAATCAAACCTACACAACCTATGATGACACAGTGAAACATGCTTTAAATTAAAGATTATTAATCTTTAGGACATGTTGAGAAACGAACTGGAGCCCAAATTCAAAATCTCTCAGTAGACCTTTTGTCTACAATTTTGTTGCAAGCCAACAAAAGCCAACAACTCAGAGGTCACTATACCCAAGCTTCAGATGTTCTCTGTAGAGATGGGACCTGCCGTAAAGGACAACCATCTCAGGATTCAATTAAGCCACGTATTACATCTGTGGAGAGACCTGAAGGTGGCCGTTTATAAATGCTTTCCAACCAGTATAAAGTTTCAAAGTAACTGACAAGAAGAATGGGATGAAATGTCGAACTACAAAGGTAAAAAGCTTGCTGAGAAAGTGTTGAGTTTTGACTGCTGTAAAGAGGTCTTCAACAAAGAGGATTTGAATTAAGAGTTTCTATACATTTGTAAAGATATGTCAGGCTTTTATTTTTAATACATTTGCAGAAATTTCGAATAGCATGCTTTCAGTGTGACATCATGGGGACTGATGATTAGAAATTGCAATTTTATCAATATAAATATAACTGGAAATATTTTATGAAGGCACCTTCTCCGAATTTAAACTAGTTGTGTCCATACATTATGATGTACTTACAGTGAGAAAGGGGTGTCTTGTGTTTTTCAGTACTCTGCTCTCTGTGAGTGTGTGAGCCACTTCATCCTATGCGGACACAACACAATTAAACAAAGCTAGAGGGCAACTGAAGAGCACTACATGAAATATAAAAAATACATCAGATACTGACATTGGAAAAATTAATTAAAAATAGCCTAATTGCGGCTAAAATGTTACAATGTAAATTTCATGTAGTCCACTGAAAATACGGTAAAAAGATTGATGAAGAGTTGAATTGTCTCTGCCATACTGACCTTGGCTATGATGACTTCTTTTTTAAGGATTTTCATGGCGTAATACTTCCCGCTGGCCTTTTCTCGAACAAGAATCACTTTGCCGAAGGTTCCCTTTCCCAGTAGCTTCAGGTAGTCAAAGTCACTCATTGTCTAAAGCAGGAAAACACAGAAGAGCAGTATCTGTGATTAAACTGTGCTAAAGTTGAGCAATTTAATGTTACGTCATTTTGAAAAATTGATGGCCTACTAGCAGAATAGGGTGTCTGCAACATAATAAATAGTTTAACCCCTTTTTTACCTTTTTGAAGAATAATGTGTTTTTCTGCAAACCACATTTTTAATGGTACCGAAGAAGTAAATTTGGAAATGTTATCTGAACACAAGCAACCAATAATTTTGCCTCAATGAAACACACCCGAAAATTTTTGTTTAAATTAAAATATCAGCAACTTTCTGACCAAGACAACAAAATTACTAGTCTGACGTGACATTTGATGTCAACCGTCTCTACTTAATAGGCCTGACAGTCTTGCTTTGGTGTGGTGCTCTGTCCATTAATTACGGAAATATTAATAAGTATTACCCAGAAATCCATGACTTTTACTATTGAATAACTAGTAAAAGTTTTATAAGATAAACAGACTTAAGCAAAATTACATCAAACAAAACTCTTAAAGTGTGAATTGTAATGAACAGTAGAGCTTGCATGGCCCTTGATAATAGTTTAAACTGCTTACTTTACTTTATACATCTACCATAAATTATGTTCTATTCTATTTTTTTCTAGTTATTAAAGTTTAGACCACAATTTGGGAAAAACCTTGTTACAACCTTGTTGTTACAGTGGCTATTTCATTAGTTGACACAAACCTGTAACTTTTTAATTACATGCTGTAAAACCCATTACATGGCAAGGAACAGCAATATTACATCTGTAATAATTTCTGTGCTTGGATTATGGATTGTGTGAGAGTGAGTCGGTCTGCGTGTGTCTGCCGTCACATTTTACCTTGCGTTTGTGGTGTGTGGTGGAGATGTCCATCTCCTCCTCGACCATGTTGTCAATGTTGGAGGTTGGGCTGCACTGGATCCTTTCCTCTTCTTGTCTCTGCAGCTTGTCAGCCACCATCTGGATGGCCTCTGTCCACTCATCTCTGGGTTTAGAACATTGTAAAAGACAAAGTTCTGTGTATCAACAACAGCTTCTGACATGCTTTACTGTTTAAATGAACAGAAAAGACACACAGGTCACATTTAGAAATGAAGCTACAGTATTGGTCACCTAATGTATAAGTCATTTGCATCTGATTTTTTCATTTTATAGACAAAATGATTAGGGAGAAAAATGCAGTCCTTGTCGTGTTCATTTTTATACAACCTCAACAGAAATTGAACACCTAAAGGTTAGAAGCACAGGTATCAGACTACTGCTATTAGACATTGCACAACTATAATATAAGATATTCCACAATTGTTCCTACTATGATGCACTGTGCCATGAGGTTTGGTCTGATTTGAAATGCTTCATTGATTAAACAGTGTGATACTTTCACAGAGTAATATATAATTGAAACAAGCCATGGTAACAATACATTACACAGGTGCAAAATATAAGATTTTCCTGTAGGACAGTTACTGCACTTTAAAGGTGCTTAAGTGTTTTCAATTAACAAAAACACCTATTTGTTCAACAGAGAGGAAACATGGTCAGCTAGAGAATCAACCGAATGAGCAATGATCATGAAGCAGAACTAATGCCTACCAGTCTGTGCTTGGGTGTGTGTATGTTTTTTGAGAGAGATAGAGAGAGACGGAGCAAGAGAGAGAGAGAACAATCGCACACCCATGCATAAGAGGGAACAATGCATTGTTGTTTGCTAACATTGTTCCTCCCCATTGACTTTCCATTAGTAGTGTTGTTCAACATCTGTTGGAAGTGTGTGTGTCATCTGTAGCAGAAGGCCAGCCATGCATCAGGATGAGTAAACACGTTAACTGTATTTAACAATGATGAATATAATGGTTTATGCACAGGGCAAAACATGCCCCTGCTCTGTAAAAATATAAGAAAAAGACTAGAACGATTTGGACTAAAACAGAAGTTTTAAGTTGTATGCCACATTGTATCAGTGTCCTGGAATTTATAATAATTTGAGAAATGATGTTGGTTATCAGTAATATTTCTAAACATAAAATGAAAATGCTGAATATGTTGTTACCACAAGACTCACAAGGGTTCCGACAAACGACAATCTCTTTGAATGTTCTTCCCCACTGATCTTCACTCAAACAGTGTTAATCCTATGCCACTTGCAGAGGTTACATGTTTGCACAAAACAGTAAAGAGCCGAAACTAAGGTGAACCAAAGATGATATTCAAATATTCAGAAATCCTCAACACCCTAGAGAAGTAATTCAGGATTTACGATAAGTGTGCACTTTCAAATACACTTACCCAGTGTTTGCTGTGAGAAGATCATAAATAATGAAACCTGTTTGACTCCCAAACGATCACCCCTGTGTACTTGTTTTGTTTTGAGTAAGATGCCCATATGTTTCCTTGAGGGATCTGGAAGAACATCCATCTGAACCTAAACAGAGCAGTGTGTTTTTAAGATCTGAATCTCTTTCTACTGTAAAGACTTCTGAGCATACCCTACACACTCAAAAACAAGGGCAAACTCAAGTTACACTCTACCTACAACAATGGGCACCCATGATGAGCGTGTATGAGTGCCTGTAGCTACATGAAAAGCAATGGGAACTCTCTCAAGGTCAGGCAGCAGATAAATGCTCTCTCTCTTGGTTAAAGTGTTTTTTGTACAGAATAATGAGGGTTTTTTTTACTAATGAGAGATAATGGGCCTGCCTACAGTCGGGCGCCACGCCAACATGTGCCACCCTCTTTGCTCACGGCTGGGGCTGTGGTAGCTGGAGCCCTGCCAGTAGTGGTACAGTACCACAGATACAGTAACACACACACAGAGGCACAGACACCCAGTTGTGGCGTATGTGCACACAAACATAAATGTTTTTCTACCTTGTCAAACTACAATGATGCACAAATCTTGCACACACACCGCACACATTTCTACAACAACCGTATTGCACATCTGGAGATTACAGTCATCCACTTATAGATTTCACGTATTGTTCATTCAGAAATAGATAGTGATTTGTTTTACGTTTACTCTGAAATGTTTATTTGATTATCTAGAGGCAAAACTGTCAGAAAGCAACATATATCAGAGACAAAGTTGGACAGACAGCTGCAACACTCACACACAAGCACAAATAAAAACACACACACACAGAGACTCAAAGGATGCACAGAAGCATCTGTGGTCTTCTGGGCAAAGCTGTTCATTTTCTGGAGATAAACACCTCAGCTCCTCAGAAAGGAACTGAGCAGCTGGAGAATTTATGCCGACGCTACTTGAAAGGTCTCCTTTCCACTCTGTCTCTCTCACCCTCTCTCTTTTCCTAAGACACACACACACACGTATATTGTGGCGTTTACACACACAATTTATATATATATATATATATATATATATATATATATAGTTGTAAAAACCCGAATTGTAAACACTCCTCTGGTATTTGCTCTTGTGTGCAATAAAGTTCTTAATATGAACTATTAGGTTTCAGTATTTGAAAGAGAAAGTTAGACATTTTTGTTATTTTAACTGGCAGATTGTAAGCGGCTTTGTCATCCATACTGCTGCAGTGAGAGAAATGTCAGGCAGCCTCTTCACCAATACAGGCAGAGTTCAATAACCTGTTTCATCTGGGATCTGTACCCGAACCATCTTAGCTTTAAGAGACTTCATATAAAAGTTTATTTCTCCCTCCAAGCTTTAAAGAAAACTCTTCCTGAATATTATTACCATCTTAATTCAAATAAAGCCAGACTCAGGAAAACAGTGCTTGACAACTTCGCTGCTCACTGAGCAACAATGACTGAAGGATTCTCTAAGAACGACATCTTTAGAGGACTTACCTCTCATCAGGGGTGTCCACATGGAAAGTCCTCTCAATGACAGTGGTCCACTGGAGGCAGCGAATGATGAATGTGTTTGGCTTCGGCCTCTCCGTCTTCATCAGCTGACATTCTGTAGCAGACAACCAGAGGGATGATGCTATATTTTATTATACAATTAAACCAATTTTGAATATCACAAAGTTAAATTGGAAGAGGTACTCCTATTGGAAAAACTGCACTTAGAACTACACTGATGTTTTAAAAGGTTCACGTAGATACTATGTGCATTTGTGTACATAAAGTGTTTAAAGTGTCTTTTTGTAGACTGGTTGTTTTTCTTTTTGAATATTTATTATTGTTTTTTTTTATTTTCTTCTTCACTGTATTTGTTATATTCCTCTCTAAACTGTATAGTATATGTTGAACTGTCTTGCACACGGAGTTCTGAATGTCTTGTCTTGCTTTACCTTAGAGAACAGGGTCAAAAAAGTCAGTTTGAAAACACTAGTAGGTGTCCATATCAACACAAACAAATTCTGAAACTGTGATACTGTATGACTCAATAGTGCAATCACAGATGATTGATTATGGCAGGATGAATTTCAGTTTTTAATTTTCAGCTTGCTGGTTTTGGGCATGCTGGTTCATTCATGTATTGCTCAGATACTACACACTACCATGAGGGATTGAGTAACACCTATTATTTTTCATGATTTGACATGTCAAAATGTCGGTTGGGTACATTTTTGTAGGCCTGTTCATTACTAGAATTAAAATATACATTTGTATTCAAAAACAGAGAGATTTATGTTGATTTACAAGTTGCCCTTAACATTATCATTAAGAAAACACCCAGCTGGTACAGTATTATATTTTGTTGATTTAAAAATAAGCAATAACTTTAGCAACCGATGACTCAAATAAAGGTGCTTTTCTGTGCCAAGGCATATTATGTGTTGCAGCACATACGCATCTGGCGAATATCCGAAGAGACACATTTCTGTGAAAATGGGCAATACTGTAGGCCATTATTACACAAATGCATAATACAGTACACAAACGCAGAAACGTACGCACACATAGCCAGATGGGGCTGTGAGCTTGCTGTGGGAAGGCATGCATCTTCATTGTCCCTCAGCAGTCTCTGTGGTTATTGGGGACAAAAGCTGATGTAAAACAGCATAATGATCCATCTTCAGTCCTCTCATCTTCCCCACTTCTTCTTTGTTCTGCATATATCACCCTCCATCTCCTCCTCCTCCCTGTTGTCCTTTTTTATCTCCTGTCATTCTCTCACCTTCTCTCCTGCCTTCATTGCTCCTCCACTTATTTCCTCTCCCCTTCCTCCTCTTCTTCCCTTCTGCCTACCATTAACTTCTTCCAATTACTTTCGGTTTAAGTGTGGAACAGCACAGCATGTCATGGCTCAGCCTAAATATAGACAGGAAGGTTAATGACAGCACCACTTAGGTCATACACACAACAGAATTTCAATACACACACACACACACACACACACACACACACACACACACACACACAAAGTTACTACCTGAGTTGTGAACAAGGCCTGATGTGCTGCCAGATAACAAGATCATGCTATGGGTGATGCCAACAAAACCCACACCCAGAATGGACACACAACCAAATGTAAAAGTGACTCTAAAGTTTGAATGTTAGCTGAAATTGGGTTGTTTGCTACAGCAAGCAATTGTGAAATTTGTGTAGCAATTTAATGAGTAGCAGTTTAGTGAGTTTAGTGTGTGTGTGTGTGTGTGTGTGTGTGTGTGTGTGTGTGTGTGTGTGTGTGTGTGTGTGTGTGTGTGTGTGTGAGCGACAGGCTTGTATGTATGAGTCCCTCTGCAGGGAACAGGCCTGTACCATCTCTGTTCCATCTGACCACTTCTGTTGTTCACAGACACATAAACACACACACACAAGCACACACAAATAAACAAACACACACACACGCGCACACACACACACCACCTGGCCTCCCAGCTTTGGGCAACAGATGTGGCAGTGCCAGCGCGATGCCAAGCAGCCGGGGCCGGATGTATGGCCTGGCTTGTCCTCCTCACAAATTCTTTTCCTCTCCCTTTTTTCCTCATTCTCCATCCTGTCTTCATCTCCTCCTCCCTGTCTGTTCAGTGCTGCCGACACTCCTCTCCTCCCTCATTTTCCCTTCCTCCCACCCAAACCTCAACCTTCAATTCCTCCATCCCTACAGTATCTTCAGCTCTCACCCATTGCTCATCACTCTAATCATCCTTCTATCTCCATCTTCTCGCTTCTTCTCCTATCCTCCCAAGGTCTCCAATTTTCTCTTCCTCTGCCCCCTCTGATCAACTCCCATCGCTCATTCCCTGTGCTTGTCTTCCATTCTAGAGTGCGATATTTCTTCCTCCTCAAACCTGGGATGCTCCATTCGTTATCATTTTCTCTGAAGTATCAGCTTTTATTCTGCCATTTATCACAATGTTCTTTTCTGCTTTTTTAGTATCTTGCACCACTTCTCCTCTACTTTCCCTATGATCATTTTTAACTTTACATATACTATATTAACTTAAATATGTCAACGAATACCAAATTCAAACAAAAAGTTCTGTGCAGCATTTACGTGTTAACTATAAATATGCTATGCAAGTAAATACAGTGGCATCTGCATCAGCCTTGTGCCAGGAGGCACTTATCTAATTATGTTTAGTAGCTTGTGATGATTGAAGATGAAATAGTAAACAACTGCAGCAACATGGATCCATTTCATTATTAAGAGACATATGCTTTACCAGATATTGTAAATACACATACGTTTTGTCCATTTTATCCAGCACATTCATAGTAGCCAATATACCCATAATGTGGGTGTAGATTTTCTAGAAAATTAGAAAAGAAAAATCCAATAAAAATCTGTCAAACCATGTATCTATGCCTTTACTTCAATACAACTTATAAAAATAAACCAAAAAACTAACTCACACAATCACATTATACGAAAGCATTTAAACGCTATTTTTCTTACCCTGCTCTTCTCTTCTGTATAGATGTTTGCCATTTGGATTAATATAAGTGATCTATATTGCGTTTGTTTGCATGATCCCCTTTTGAGCCTCCTTTTCATTTTATCTTGTAGATTGGTGTTCTTAAGAACCATTATTATTGATCACACACTGTATCTAGTATCCTTCAGTATAATAAGCAAAAGTGTTATGCCTGTATTAAAGCAGCATAGCATAGAGAGAATTAAAAAAAAATCTGGTACCAGTTTAACCAACCCTATTGTTTTTAATGTTCACAGATTTACATACATAAAGTAATTGCATAAAGTCATGTTTAGTTTCTTAAGAATGAATATAATATCTATTCAAAAGCCATGCATATAGTAGTTTATCTTGCGTTGGGTTTTGGGACACAGATTTAAGATGACAAAAACCCTTATTTCAAAACTGAAATGCCTGAAAGCAGAAACAAAGCTTTACTGCCAACCTGCATTTATTGCATGAACAATGAGAGGCAATGGTGGTGGTAATGAGACTGAGAGACATTAAAATTAATCTTGTTAACTCATTAGCTGGTTAATTGCACATGTCAATGACGCTGTGGAGCTTGTTAACCAGGTGCAGACAGATGATATACTGATAAATGGTTAATTAGAGCCCTTAGTGAATTCTGTAAAGCATACTAATACTGTGTGGACTGATGTCTGACAAGATGTTTTGACACACCACGAGTGAAACTGATGCAATAGCTGTTGTACCATTTCAGTGTGGCTCTATGTGATGAAACCAGAACCAACATTTTAGCAACATCTCAGGGCAATTTACATGATAGAGGTGATTTCACTGACATTTCAGAAATACACCAGTATCATAAGATGAATTGTTGTACACTAAGCTTAATTACATTATGATTGTTGTCAATTATGAGCCTGCAGAGAAGTACGAGAAGATGCAATCCACTTAGCTACACATACCTACTAGTCCACTACTTCTGAGAACTGAAATGCTTTCTGTGAACAGCATGTTTCTGTGTTTTATCCCAAAGATGGTAAAATCTGAGTTGATACAGTTAAAGCAATATTCAAACAAAATCCAATTTAGTGCATCAGGAACCTAAATGCTGCATTCTTCAGTTAGGAATTGCTACACAAAGAATGAGACTGATAAAGAGACAGGTACAGTGACAAGATGCTGGTGTGATATAATAGGTAACATACTTGCTACAGAGAAGTTATTTAGGGGATAGGGCAGGTCTGCATCCTGAGGTTTCTCTTTGTAGCCGATGAAAGAGCCGTCTGTCTTCAACAGGAAATAACGCGGTCGCCAGTTCTTTATGTATTCACCTAAAGACAAAAAAATGTATACAAAAAGAAGGTGTAAAGAATTAAGTCTTACGTGTCAAACAGTGCAAACAACTGAATTCAAATCTTGAGCCCACGAGCACTCAGGGTAAATATGATCACAATGACCATAGTGATTATATGGAAAGCACTAATAGCAATAATGATGATGGTCTTGCTTTTAAATACAGATTTTCTTCCCTAGACAGATAAGAGCCTGTCCACTCAACTCTCATCTGTCCAAAGGATATTACACACATATACACACTTTAGTGTTTACACACACACAGACACACAGTATCTGTATGACTCCCACAGTGCTTGCCAGATTCAGATCGGATTATCATGTAAAAAATGACAAAAACATGTTTACCAGCTCAACACTCAAACTATCCATGCCAGAAACATCATCTGGCTGATACATGGGCAGGTGTCGAGGTGATGACCCCTCCACCAAACACGCACACACATACACACACACACACATATCTAAACTCACAATTTGAAAACACATATACTGAAAATGTGAAGAGGACCGGACAAATGCGATGAGATGACATGAGATGAGATAAGATTACAAATAAAGAATAAACCTTCTTAGAACACAGCAACAAATAACAACATCTGCTGAGCAGCTGGTGACAGAGTATTACCCAACTGGCTGGCATAAACTGGCACTAAGGTGGCACCACAGCTTTATCAGATGACCCGCTGAAGGATTACATGAGTGTCAAACATTTCCACACCACAGAGGCTGATAACACTTACTGGAAACAGCAGGGATGCACACATGGATTAAAGTACACACACTTGCATATTCACACATAGTTGGACAAGTACAATGAGTACAAATGCAGGAAGGAAACTGTGCGTACCCCCGCAGAACACAGAACTTAAATAATACTTAGATGCACAATAGAAATAAAAGTGAAATGAGAACACAAATGGTACCTACGTCTCAAGCCCTTTTAATTAATCAGTGGTTCCTTGACATCTACACATACATTTACACACATTGTGAAGACAGACAAAAAGATGCATATGTTCATGCACACATACACACACTTCTAACAGCACACACACATACACACACAGCAACAGCTCTGATTACCTTGGCGAATTTGCTGTGAGGGGAAAATACGCAGCGTGTGTATGTGTGTATTCTATTTGTGACATCCATTTAAAGTGGAAATGACAGCAGGCCGTGCTCGTTAACACATCACAGAGAAACACCTGCTCTGCTGAAGGGACCGCGCGACTGCGGGCCCTGCTGGTACCTCTGGGTGCTGCCGGTGATGGTGGAGTATGTGTGTATATATGTATGTGTGTGGGTTAGCAGCTGATTTGAACCACCACACCGGGACAGACAGAGATACAGATAGATAACAAAATGCTGTTGAGTGCCAGTGTGTCACAAGAATTACCAAATCACACCTCTTCTTTCCCCTCTTAGTCCTATTTTTCTCTTCTTCACAAATCCACCCACTCTCAGCTCCTCTCCCGTGTCCTTCTCCTATTCTTTCAGAAACAAAACATATTCTTTGGATCAGTTGCTAGTGATAAACAGAGTGTTGTGAAAGGGGGTGAATGGGAGGGGTGGGAGGACAGTGAGAAGGACAAAGAAGAGGTACAGAAAAATTAATACAAAAGTAATTAATAGAAAGCAAATAGGAAAAAGGGAGAGGATGTTTTAAGTGAACTCACCACAATCAAGAATGTTATCTCATTTATTATGACCAAACCAATATAGTGTAAGGCAAGTTAATGTAACATTTTTGTTTTTGTTTTTTTTTTACACAATGTCTGCTGTTAAAAGCTCTGCAATGAGTTAAAAATATTCCAAACATACACTACACATACACATGGTTTACCTCTACTAAAATATTTGAGCCTGTTGCTGAAGTTGTATTGTTCAGGACAAGTGTCTCTATTAACTGTATTAACTGCTCCTGCAGGTTCTTATCACAATAACACATGTAAAACTGAGTAAGCACTCAGGTTGAATGGTTAGAGAAACTGACAGGTGACAGGCGTATCCATTTCAGCACTGAGCTGAAAAACTAAAGACTAAAAAATGTTAGCATATGGAAAAGAAAACCATCAAACTGGATAGGAGAGAGATGTACTAAATGACAAAATGGATGAGGATAAAGAGAAAGTTAAACTGATAAACTATTATAAACTGGCAGTGATGACTGGCTGGCTGGTCCAAGTCCAGTCATTTCTCTGAGTCAGTTTGTAGAGGAAGTGTCCAACCAATGGAAGCCTGTGGCTGGCCACTTCATCGCTCAGCTGTCCAGTACAACTGAAAACATTTAAGCAATCCTTCTGGCGGGGCTCAACAGCATATATGTGTGTGGCTTGAGTGTGTGTTTGTGTGTACATGTCCACTGGGGGGCGGAGGACGGGGCAACCAGGGGTGGCACAGACGGAGAGAGGAGATGGACAGTTGTCCGCACATGTCCGTCCAAACAAACAAACATACACACACAAATACAGACAGACACTTACATGTGCACACAAACTAACACAGTTCTGTTTCCATCGTTCCAATTCTCTGAATGATCCAATGGTGTTCTGTCAAGCTATCCCGTCTTGGCCCTGCCTGTAATGAGTCCAGCGAGCTCTCCCACTCTGGACAGCTTGTCTGGGGAGCCACATGTCTCTAGTTTGGACTGCTGGAGAAAACAGAACAGCCGGTCTCCTTCCCACACCATCTCTCTCGGACTCCTCACTTCAGTTTCATTTAGTTTTCTGCACAACTTTACTTTTCCCTTAAGGCCAATTAGTAAATACTACACTACACAGTGCTTAAGACAACAGGAGTCTCTTGTTTCTTGTTAGAACGACAGGGTATCGGTAATACAGGAGAATGTGGGTGATCTGAAAGATCTAAAGAACAGAGGATATTTAGGAAGTTAAAATAAACCGTACTGAAGTGCATTCAAATTACAAACTTAATTGTTTAAAACAAAGGCATGTGCAGCAGTTCTGAAGTGCTGTCTTCTGTTCTACTTTTCTTACTGTTCCTTGTACCTTTATTGGTTAGAAATTAATAATCAACTTAACTGATTGCTGATTTTAAAAAATCTAGAATAAATGAAGACATTGAAAGGAAACATCCAAATCCACCGGTAGTATGTGGCAAAAGGTGACAAACTTTTCGCAAGCGTTTGTCCCTCAAGACCAGATTTTGGGAGAAGATTAAAAATGATACCAGACTTTTTAAAAGTTATTTTGGAATGTCTACGAGAAATAAATCTTGTTGGCACATCCTCCAGTTGCAGCTTGTGGATTTAGCAGTAAGAGGCAGAGATGAATCAGCTGTGACTGTGTCCGTTCCAAGCCTTCTGATTGGACAATTACAACAACGCACTGAGAAACTGTCACTCAATTAGCGGACTGATTAACTATTCATTTTGGGACAGGGGGGAAAAAAGAAAGAGAAAGGCAGAGATGTAAAACAGAAGACAGGTACAAATGGTAAGGTTGACGTTGAGCCAGCAAAACAGAAGAGAGTCATACAAACTTTACAGTTTCTCTCTCTCCATTTCACGCTCAATCCTTTAGGACATCAGCACACCTCTGCTCTCCTGCTACACAATGCCAAATATCAGCAAAAATCAAGACAGATGACAAGCAGGAAAAACCTTGATGGCAATTAAATAAATAACTCAGTAACTATGTGAGCTCACCAGCCATTTGTTAATCAACCCAAACAGGGATTTAATTTAATGCTTTGGCCGCGGCTGGAGCTGATATGCAGATGGCGCAGAGACATAGCTGTTTGACTGGCACTCTGGGAGGTGGAGTTGTGGCTGGTGGGGGTGTATAGAGGTAACGGTAGGCGGTTGGAGAGGGTGTAGGGGAGGTTCAGCAACGTTCCAGCACATACACGGCAGCTCACCAGTAAGAAGAGCAATGTGTTGTCTGTCCACATATACATAGACTCATACAGACTGTAAATGTGTAAGCACACATTCAGTGTTCAGGCCACAAACACAGGAGACTAAGCTGTAACAGGACAGAATTCATAGAAAGTTTACTAACCATGTAATGGAGAAATGGTTTGACTCATCCCCCGGCCTAGAAGCAAACTAAGAAAAGAAAAAGCTAACGGACAACTTTTTTTACTTTAGGTGACTGCAACTTTCTCAGTCTTTAACTGAATGACAGGAAAGTACTATATGAGCTGATACGCTAAGGGAAATAAACACATGCAAATGTCTGTGTGCTGCAAGTGTTCGAATAATTGATTAATCAATCAATATATACAGAATTAACTGTTTTGATAATAGATCTACTCATTTAGCAAATAAAAATGTTTTCTTATATCTTTTAAAGTTCATTCATGTACAAAATAAGCAAGTCAATTTAAAAGTGTATGTGTTTATTTACAAAACAAGCAACTCTGGGAACTTCAAATTAAAATAAAATTAAAATAAAATTAAATAAATTAAAATATAGACCACATTAATGGCCAATAACCAATTAATCTGTGCTTTTGCACAGCAAAGCACTATGGGGGTTGCACCGTTGAACAACAGCAGGGTGGGTTTGAGATTAAATTGGCCTGCAGCTTAAGATGATCTCCTTATAGACACAGGTCAAGACACCTCCAGACACAACAGTGTGCTGAGGGGTTTAAAAGCAGTAAAGGCAGTAATACTTGTGGAGAGGGAGGAGGAGGAGGAAGGAAGAAAAGAGATTAGGTACTGGACAGCAGATAGGGCACTAGAAGGTTAAGAATGTGGGAAATTGTGTGGTAAGATACTTGAAGAAGGCATCTGTCCTAGTGTGTTCAAGAATGCTGGAGTCAAGCAAGAATGCGAGTTGCAGAACTCTTACTGGTCCAAAAGTCAGTTAAAGACTTTTGCTATTATCAGCACATTTTATTTCATTCTGCACATTTATAAGAATACAACATAGTCATGACCCTGATCCCACCAATTCTAACTCCTGTCTGCTCAGACATCAAGGTGAATCCAGGCTCACCAAAGCCAATCCACTTACAGTGCATTAGTCTCACTACCACATCGGGGTATGACTGATGTTAGTACGCCTCTTTGCATGTGCATTTGCATTAGTGCTTTAAATTCGGTCACCATCACTGACGACAAAAGCCGCACAGTGAGGTTCCTATCAAAGTTCACAAGGTATTTTTCCCCCTTGCTTAATTGTGATTCAAAATCTGTCAGAGGGGAAAAAACATTAGAAGTATCTAATTAAAATCAGTTTGAAGCTGGGGCTGAGGCTAGGTTTAAAGGTTTAGTGCTGGTGCAATTATGCAAGCCTGTGCCTCAGTCTGTGGAATGATAGTAAATGCAGGCTACAGCAGCAGGGAAGAAACTGAAGAATGGGGGGGAAAAAAAAAAAAGAGAGAGAGCTAAGCATAACATAACATGAAACTGAATGAGAGAATATGCAGTTAAAGCTATAACAGTGACACATAGCTGTTACAGGGCAGGGCAACCACAGGGCAGCCAGATTGAGTGGAAACCCATGGGAGTGTGGCCATCCCTTGGGGGCCACTAGGAGATTTCACCCAGCCAGCTGCACACAGCCAGAGCCTCCTGGTAGGCTGTGCTGGAAGCACAGACACACAGTCAAACACTCACACAGGCAGGCTGCCCTGGTGCCCCTCTGCTCCCCCAGCTGGTACAGAAGGAGGCACACTCATACAAACATACATACACGCGCAAAGTGGCAACATATTGTAAGTTCATAACACTATGAATAAATAGCACTAAACCCCAGGAAGAATACCTTATTTATCAAAATGACTGCTAAACTAGGAGTAAAACCCCTCTTCTTCTTTACATTTCCACTTCTTATTGTTTTCCTCCCCTTATCTCTTTTCCTTGCCTCTCGTGCAGTACCACACCAGTCCAGTAGATGGTGGTGGCTTCCTTGAGCATGTTGGCCACTGCTGTGATGCTGACAGAGCTGTAAAGTGGCTAACACACACCCAGTAGCCAAGACAACTCTCATCCTAAGCCCTCCCTCTCAGCACTGGTATTAGAGAATATAACATGTGTAAGAATATGTATTTCTGCATGCTGTCATCGTCTTACACCTGGAGATGTGTGTCTGTGTGTTCAATCATGTGTGTTGCTAGAAAGGCAGTAAGGTCCATTGCTTCCTAAAACATGGGATTATTCCAGTGTTAGCATATTAAAATCTGAGCTGGAGGGTTGCTGCTAAACACCACCTTTACCAGACAAGAGGCTGTGGCTACCACGCAAACTCCGCCTCACCAGTGAGCCGTACCCATCTACCCACCCATCCAGTCACCCACATGCTCACCCAGACACCCACCCACCCACACATACACACTGTGGATAGATGAAAGTCACTTACCAACAGCGACTCTAAGCTTACTGTCCTTATTCATTACTCTAACTACTTTATCTCTCTCTCTTTCATCTGTGTTTTCTTACAATAAAGATAATTATTTTGTCTTCATTTTTCTTTTCTGTTACATTAAAATGTAATTGACTTCAACAGGTTTTGTACACTATAAACTCATGATCAAACTCCAGCAAGTTGGCAGTTTCTGTGACATTACCAATTTAACGAAGAGAGACAACCAATTAAATTACAATTTCCTGCAAGGTGTGTCCATAATAATTAATACTTAAATACAAATGTTTTTTCAACTTTTCTAAAGTTTACAAACAATGCCAGAAGTACTGTAGGTTTTAAGTTCCAATCTTGGATCTGGTGTTATTGGTGTTTAATTAATTAATTAATTGGTGTCCCAATTGACAACAATTAATATGCCTGAGAGACAAGGCGGCTAAAGATGGGCTCTTTGCCTACATAACTTAGGGCCATACCCTTAAATTCTAGAATTTTTATGGGATATTGTACTGGTTAACTTAGGTCAAAATGTACAACTGAAGACTGCCCAACTGACTTTGAAAACAATTTTGCAGAATAATATTTGCCGATTAATGTCAATGCATGTGAGGTTTGTATACAAGTTATTTGGAATAGAGAAATGCCAGAAAGCAAAAGACCTGTATGGATGTGGTGGCCTTAAATATCTAATCAAATTTATGCAGACTGTGAATGTAAAACATATCATTTAAAGATTTTATTCATGGCTTTTCTCGCCTGTTTGCTTTGTACTCTGTTTGCAGAAGCCTGGCCTGTGAAACATGACCATTAGTGACAGGAGACACACATGGTCCCAGTTTAACCGCCAGACCAGTAAGAGCTCTTCTCCTCACACTACAAAGTCTTGCCTTTTCTTTCATCCACTTCTACAAATACAACCATAACACCTAAACTGCCTGATTTCATGACAGCCTTTCCAAAAAAACTACAATGCAGGTTGCAATGTTTGCACACAATCCAGAATCCAAATTCTTGGAGGGATCGATTCACGATCTAACAGCAAGAACAGAAAGAATTATAACATAAGAAGTCAACAGCCTATTCATTAAGTAAAAAAAAATAGGATAGTTCATAAACGCCTATAGGTTACTATACAAAGACATCATATGCTACAGTTCTAAAGATTAAGCTTATATTATATCCATATAGGATATACAGCATGTTATGATCAACTATAACAACGCAGCAGTTCATATGTAGACTCTAGTAAACCACACTTAGAATATTGAACACAATTCCATTAAATGTTCTATTTTTATTAAAGTACATCCATACACATCCATGCACCCACACAAAACTACAATGATATAACATGCCATTGATAACACCAGGATTGATTCGTTTGAATGTCTTCTATCCTGCCAAGAAGGTAAAAATAAAACAATAATATAAAATCCCTAATAAATAAAAATCTTTTTTATTTTTAAACACCCATAACAATAGACATGCCATGCTGCTTGTGTTCAGAGAGCAGTGGACCCAATGTGATCAAGGAAGGCAAACATGGCCAACGAGCAGGCTAATCAAATTGCACTGATTGCTTGTATATTGCATCTCTCTGTTCTCTCCTTTGGATGCCATTGTGTGCTGGCATCATTGATTTCTTAATTTATCACTGACACTGACATTTAATAGAATTTATTTCCAAAATGCCTTACATCGCTTTCTAATTAATTATTTTAAATGACAGTGAAGTTCACTTAAGTCCAACTTAAAGTGTCATCAATTTAGATGAAGGACATCTATTTTTCCCTTTAGAGTCTATCTTAAGTTGGATATCTGAGATTTTTGTTGTTTACACACGTTTACATATTCCTCCATATTTATTTTGCAAAATTCTTGCATTTGTGGGATCAATGTGGGGTTCATTAAGGTTCTCCATTTTAATCTGACTTTCATATTTAAATTTTAAGCTTTTTATTCATCTCATTGGGTGTATAACCAGCCAATTAGAGGACAAGAGTAGGGCAGCTGGACCAATCAGTCAATAAGAATAGCTGTCATGAACAAGGGGAGGGTCTGGAGACAGACACAGCTGTCTAACTGTTGCCTACAACAGACAGGCCACAAGGAGTGTGTGTGTGTGTGTGTGTGTGTGTGTGTGTGTGTGTGTGTGTGTGTGTGTGTGTGTGTGTGTGTGTGTGTGTGTGTGTGTGTGTGTGTGTGTGTGTGTGTGTGTGTGTATTTTAGGGGGCCTTAACCAGCCCAACCCTGTCCAGTTGAGCAGTGGTGAACAGGTGCAAAGCTTTGTGCATGTGTGTGTGTACAAGTAACTATTATTCCAGAGTGGTTGGCTCTGTATTATTAATTCAGAAATGCTGGGCTGCGGCTGTGGGTGGCAGCTGGCATTATGTGTGCATGTGTGTGTGTGGTTGTGTCGACCACATAAGACCCCCCTCCCGTCTTTTTGTCTTTTGTGAAGCCTGACTCCTTTCCTATAGCAGCCGAGAAGCAACACATCTCCCTGCCTGCCTGTTAACCTATAGATACAAACATACAAACAAGCATAAGAGCACATTGGCCCAGGAGATAAAAGTTTTATAATTATTCAAAGCACCGGTTACATAAATGAACGGAGGTTTAACACATCATTATACAGCGTATGGTTGATGAGCAGTTTTATTTTAATAAAGAGATATTTGAGAGGTTCCAGTAAATCATGTTTGCAAGGCATAATATTATAAGCTCAAACAAGGGTCAAGTCAGCCTCTTCTTATTCCTTCACAATCAGTCATGCTCCACCATGCGCAACTAACATGCTTAAGTTATAGAGACTGGAATCATATTTGTTTTGGCTCACCTGCTGCCAAAATCCCTGGGGTCTCGTAAGGACAGTTTACCAAAACACTATCCAATAAAAGGGCTACTTAAAAGGCCATATGACTTTTGTTTGCATGATGCTCTGTATATGTGATTGGTCAGTGTAACTACTGTAGAGTTTTGACAACAGAAATTGCGCTGCACTTGCAATTAGTATTTAACTGTCTGACACTCTGAGGTGACAGGCAGCTTTATAATGCAGTCCATAACATATAAACAATTCCTTCGGAGCTCGTGTTTGTCATGCTGCAACATGACAAACAAGAAGTTGTTGCTGACCAAATGCCCACCTTACCTGGACCTCATCAGGCGACTGAGACTCAGACATTTGAAACTATAATCACTAATATAAATAAATAATTAAATAATATTTCATAAGGAATAGGCTTACAAATCAGCTTATGTATTTGAATACAAAGCCTTCTTCAAAGCAACTTCATAAAAATAATTGCTTTGTTTCTATTCAACCATGAGTATCTGAATTACAGGCTAATTGAATCTGCTAGTTAAATTTCCAAGGAAGTCACAGCTAATGCTTATAACATATTTAGGTCTGTATTGTATTCTAACTGAAAAATTTACAACAACGACAATTATGTGAAAATTAATTGATGATTACGGGGAAATTCAGACCACAGCTCAGCTATAGACCCACTATAGTTGTTTTGGATTCTTCTTCAAGTACAATATATTGCCTGACACACAAACACAAACACACACACACACTATACAATACACTATAGTATATGAATGTGACATTTTTCTGCTTTGTAAGATTACATTTATAAGTCTCTTTACGCACTAAAAGTAAAGAGACTACACACATTTAATAAAAAAAAAAAGCATATTTTCTGGTTATTTACTATATTACTGTAGGAAGTTACACATTACATGTTGCCTTAAGATCCACATTTTGGCCAAAATACACTGAAGAATATTTGCGAAACTCCTAATAGTACTGGTTCTCTCTGAACTTACAACATATTTAATGAGCAGGCTGTGTCCCAGGTCTATTCAAGCTCAAGCTTTGTGTAGAAACACTCTAACCACAGAGCAATATCTGAATATGGCAGATGTTCGTTCTCTTTTCATCTCTGTTCTCCCCCTCCACCCCTTCTCATACAGCAGTCTGCCATTGAACCTCATGTTCCAGCCACTGCGCTGTGAGACATCTGCACCTCACTTACTGTTTCTTTCTTTCTTTTGCATCTCATCTTTCCTCTCACACACATACACACACAAAGATAGAACCCTTCTCTTGATGACAGATGGCAAGTCAACAATTGTACAGCGTCATTCTCTCAACACACACACACACACACACCACACACACAAAAACACCAACACAAATACCATCTCCTTGTCCTCCTGTCCCTTTGAGCCCAATCCCCTGTCAGATGTCTTGATTTCTTTCTTACCACTGAGTGTATGCAAATGTGCGTCTTCCTCTTCACCTTGGTATATTAAGCAGTATTCAAATGAGAGCTTGGTGAGGAGTAGATTCCAGCCAGTGGACCATATGGGGGATATTAGGACACCTCAGAACGTTGAGCCAAACCTCACTGACATGATTACCACTGCTGTCCACTACTATACACTAGTGTCAGATTAAAAGACTTTATCATGGAATGCTAATAAATGGCTGGAGATTGTCTTGTACAAGCATGGAAGCACACATGCGCTCAGACAGAAAAAAAAGCCCATAACATGATTATAGGGGGGTTTTTTTTAGAATGTCTGAGTAGCACAGCAGGCTGCAACTAGTGGATAGTTAATCCTGTCAGAGAGAGATTACAGGTGAGAAGATATAAATAGACTGACTGTCCCTTTAACCTGGCCACATTGGCAGTGCTGGCACTATATATTTCCTGACATACGTATTAACATTCATTACACATTATTGAAATATGTCAAATCTGCAGGACTAATCTGCAGACTATAAGTTATAAACTTATAACACTGTAAAACAGCCAGAATATTTTAATTCAGGGTGATACAAACGTAATATTGTCAGAGTTAAATATATTTCTTATCAAAATTGGGATGGTCAATATAGCAATAAACATTTAATTTCTGTTTTTATTTTTTTCAGTGAGATGGACAGATCACGATTTGTAATTTATTTATTTATTTTTGGTAAGGCAGTCATTCACGGACCACAGGGTCATTGGTTCAATCCCTGATCCCGTCTATATGTCGAAGAGTCTCTGGGTAAGACCCTGAACCCCAAACAGCCCATTCCCATCCCCAGCTGTGCAGTGCTGGTCCAAGCCAGGTAGAAATTGGGGAGGGTTGCATCAGGCAGGGCATCCGGCGTAAAAGCTGTGCCAAATCAATATGCGGTCAAGAGCTGCTGTGGTGACCTGGATCTCACGGGATACGCAGAAAATACAAAAAAAAAAGAAAAAAAGAAAAAGGGGTGGTGAACTCTGGGCCACAGTCCTGCTTGTTTCCCACTATCCCAGGGCTGTGGAGTCTTCGGGGTCTGGAGTTTGCTAGCCCTGTTCTGAGCAAAACATTCAAAAGTAGCCTCTGCCAATAAAATAAAAGTAGTCATGTGTACACATTCATACGGAATGTGAACAAATGTTTCAGATCAGCATTTCAGTGTACTGAGCTAAAAAAGTAATCCCATTATTCAACATCTCCTCCATTCACCATTTCTCTCTTCCTCTACCCAAGTCTTCTCTCTGCAATCATCAGCAAACCATTCACTGATCCATTCATTCATTTATATAAGACTTCCTCACACTACATTAGTTCATTCATTTAGCCATCCATTAAACCATCTCTCTATTGGGATGGCCTTTACAAGAATGCATCCTAAAACATATCACTGATCGTGACTGAGTTTGCAGAGTTATATAGCTTCAGGCCACTAAGCCCAGAAATTTCACTTTATATTCTATGTTTCTAAAATTTACTGTAAATATACTGCAATTTTAAGGAAAATTAAAAGCTACGACGACATTTACAACAACTGGACAAGCATAAAGATAAGGATGAGTCAAAGTAATGCCAACAAAGTTACACTGAAATTTGTCTTTACGCTACTTCTCTGACTAGTTTTCAAAAGTCATTATATAAGCAGAAGTTTTTCTTTTGAGTAGATATGCATATTGCTGTGTTTTATTTATCACGTCATACATTGCATGGAGCAGATTTTCTCAAGAGAAATTTTTTTTTAACCAGAAGAGACATCTTTCTCTGTTCCATCAAGTTTGTGACATTATGATGATTTAGTATTTTTTTTTAATCAATACTGGGTGGAGCTTCAGATGGAGCTGAATTTAATTTCAATATTCTACCAAATGACTGAAAAACAAATATTACACATTCTACCTGAATACAAAGGTGACCCCATGTGCCATGTGTGTACATTAGCCATCTATCTTTCATTCTGTGTTTGTACCCAGTGGTTGCAAGTTGTCTGTCTAATGCTGGCTGTATCTGTCACAAATTATCTGTCTCTCTGCCTGACTTTCCCATGCTATTTTTCTGTAGGCTCTGCAGACTAGTCTGTCTGTTTTGCGGTGAGCTGTCGGTCTGTTTGATTGTCTGGCTGACTGCCATTCTCTGCAGTGTTGAGTGAGTCATTCTTAGGACAATGGAGACAGTTTGTAAAGCCACAGTGGAGCGTACACTTCCTCCGGATGTGCAAGAGGATGCCTTTGATAACAATGCCTGCACTGTGTGCTTTTCTGCTACTGCCCAGTATATGCCCAGTATATGCATGCAAACAGAAATAACTAGAAAGAGTAACTAGAGTACAGGGAGACATGAATAGATGGAGAAAGAAACAGCATGTGATTTGCAATAAAACGGTGGAATTGCATCGACAGGCTCTATACCAGAGGCAGGACAGAAGAAGAGAAGAATAGAAGGGTGACACAGCAGACAGTGGTGGCGGCAGAGGCAGCAGCAGCAGCGGCTAGTGATTGATATTAGAGATCTGGCACTGCCACCTGATCCAGCCAGCCAGCCTTGAGCAACATTGAACTCACTGAACTCACTGAGCCAAGATGGCTGCCTCACTGCACTGCACCCAATGAACCCCACAGTAGTTTAAGGTGTACAGTGTAGTGCATACAATACAATACAGTTCCCAAAGGGATTAACTAGAGATGGATAGTTCAGTTTGATATCTATCATACTATTATGCCAAAATGCATTGCTATGTTGGGACATATACATGGATTTTTATAAATCAAGATATTGAATAATTAAGGGAACCCCTTTGCTGACTTGTCTTCAAAGTAAAATGACCTACAGTGATGCTTGAACATTTGTAACACCCTTAAAAATGTGGAAGAAAATAAACAATTTAGACATCTATCTTTAATATGTCTCTAATATATTGACTAAAGTGTGTGAACCACCACCTTTCGGAGACTAGTGTAACCCCCTGTTGCAGCAATAACTTCACCTAAATATTTACAGTAACTATTTATCAGTACACTGGCTTGAATGCATATCAGCTCAATTCTCCTTACACAACACCTTCAAAAGGAATGTTGGTTGGCTCTCTTATGAATTATTTGCTTCAGTTCCACAGCATTTCTATAGAATTAAGGTCAGAACTTTAGGCAGGTTGGCTATTCCAAAAAATTACAATGTAGGTTAACTACACCTTGACAGAATAGTCTGTTTAGGGCTGTTGTCTTACGGAGTACTCTACATTTCTGTTGAACTTCCATATACAGATAGATAACTGACATTGTGATGGAAAACTGTAGAACTCAGAATTCATAATTCCATCAATAATGACAAGCAACCGCCACTTTTCACAGATTGGATCAGCATCTTAAGCTCGAATGCAGTATTTGCACATCATTTTTCATTCAACACGAAAAGTCCAAACCTTTCAGTAGTTCTTCTGCAATCTTATCCAGCCTGGTGAGAATCAAACAACTGTTCTTGTTGAAGACAAAGGTCTTCAGAATTCCCTTTTTCAACATCATTTTTATTTATTAAAAAATTAAGTAATAAGTATTGTAATTAAGTAATAAATATTGTATCATGGACTTACCATCATGCCAATTTCCTATTGTCAGTTTTTGGTATTGGTACTTGTCACATTGGTTTGATTGGGTTCTCTATACAGTTTTATATAGAGTTATATCAATACAGAAGTTCTGAAGGGTTTGCAAACTTTTAATTGCCACTGAATTTTATAATGACACAAGATAAGAAAATATACACAACCACTGCAACACAAGCAGAGCAAATACTTTAGTGTAGGATGCATCTATGTAAATTAATACTGCATCATGTCCAATACAAAATCACATCAGGATTAAGCTGCCATAGCCCCCCAAGACACCTGAATTGTTCACGCTAAATGTTTTTCGAAAGCCAATAGTAATTGTTTCCACTTCAGTCTCCACAATCATTGAACTCCATGAAAAAACACACAATACTGAGATATTGATTCTAATATCATTAGGTGACTGTTTTTGAAGTGAAATGTATAGGCTGTTACACATAATCACCAATCTTAAGTTCCAAAAAAAGTAACTTGGCTGCATCTTATCAAATTAGTAGCTTTGTAGAGGAACACTTCTGGGGGACAGAAAGTGTCAAAGGAAAGATGGTGACTCTCTCAGTGCTTCTCCTCATCCCCTCCCTCCTAGCCATCTGTTGTGCTGACTGCTGTGTGGGCTGATGCTGGTGGAGGAAACAGTATCCTCAACTACATTGGCTGACATTGACCTCTGTGGCCTCACATGGGCTGACAGAAGGTAAACTGGTGAAAATGGAGTTCAGATTCAGATTTTAAGTTGCAATAAAGCTGCCTTCTAATTCCCGTTGAGTGAAACAAAAGCAAACACTGATAAAGTTAAACATATCTTCCCAAGGCTTTACCCTTTAGCTCACATCTTTCCATTACATCTAGTCTTATACTGAATAATTCAGTTTTTATTTATAACATAACACCATGTCTCTGTAAAAATTAGTTTCATTGGTCTGCTTGCCGTTGGTTGCCTTTACACCAGACTGTGTGACACATTCTGGTATTTTTCAAATGTTCATTATTTCCAAAGATAAAGAAATGCTGCAGCTGAATGCACTCCCCACTCTCATTTAATAAGGGAGGAAGGAAATCATCACCATGGTTGTGAGCAAGTGAGTAGTGAAAGGCTCGGTCATCTGAGGACACACTGTGCTATACTTTGCAGAGGTGATGATTTGCAGATTTGTCTCTGTATTCCAAGAAGATGATTACCTGATGCTGATGAGCAAAGTTGGTTCCAAAACAATAGGTGTAGATGTTTGCTTTAATACTTTTGTAAAATACATTTATGTGCATTTTACTGTTTTTTTTTAACTACCTTTATGTTTGTTGTTATTTTATGTTGCATCGCTTCTCATTCTTTTACAATATCTAGATAAACCACAGTATTTTAAGTTTGAAAGATGAAAGGGGGGAAAAAGGAAGGAAAGCTTTTATAGTGTTACAGTACACAACTTTAGTAGCTCAAGTGAGAAAACACTTTATTCCATCTATGACATTTGACCAATTACCCTAATGATTCAGACTTTGTCAAACAAAACCTTCACAATCACAAGATGTATACATTACCTTCATATTACATGCAGATGTTCTGGCAGGTTCTGACTGAAAGTGTGCATCACAAGCTTTCAGATAGGTAATGATTCTACTTTCTGTTTATTAGTGAGGTCATAATGGGTAGTGGAGTCATACTGGAGTGCATTATAAGACAAAGATGGTTTTAAAGTTTTGGCCCCCTCAATCATTTTAAATAGGGTGGCCAAAACTTTAGAGCCATTTCTTCTTATAATGCAACTCCACCACCCACTATGAACTCAATAACAAACAGAGAGAAGAATTATCACCTTTCTGATAGTTTCAACTTAAAAACTGAGAAATTATAACATTGTAAAAGTAGAATTCATGGCAGATATACTGTATTGAATTGCATTTGACCATATTGATATGAAGCCCTGCTTTGCATTAAGTTCATGTAACTTGAAATATTCAAGTAATTTACAATACTCTACAATACTTTACAATAAAGAGACCTAAAGGTCTCTTTTATATAGAGTTCTAAAAGACCTTCTTTCAGTTCTCTTCCCGTCTATTTCACCGGCCTTTCTTTCCAGTCATCAACTGATTCTGTCTTTTAGTTTCTCTTTTTGTGTTACTGTTATCATGTCACTGAAGTCAAAAGAAAACTATGGTTAGAAAGTACAGTGCTTTCCAAACAGTGAAAACACAACTAAATATAATTTGTGTGTGAGTGTGTGTGTGTGTGTGTGTGTGTGTTAAAAGGTTTCACTACCTTCTTGGTGGTATGTTTTAGTAAAAGGCTTTCAAATGACTGAGACTGCAGTCTTTGCTGTATCACGACCTGGACACTGGACAGTGAGTCAGCACCCCGACCCCGCTCCATCCCCCCAAATCACACACACACACAAACACACATTTAGCATATGATGCAGACAAACATTAATTTTACTGCCACAAACACCACCCCTCTTTCCCTACAACCTCTATCTCTCTGACACACTGACGCATACTGGTAGCACTGCATCGTGACTGGGGGCGAAGTGTTTCTCTTTATATGCACAGAGGACTGTCAGAGGATCACAGTAGCACACATATTCAAAGACCCTACCGTCTACTTCTGCAACAATATATGTACTGTGTCTGTGACATAGTCTAAGCATCCACTCCATGCAGTAAGGAGCAATGCGTTATCCAGTACAGTGTCCTCCTGTGCCATTGTGTGAGCCTACATTACCCATAAGCCTGCTGTCTATGTATCATGTCACTTCCTGGTCAACAGTAGTCAAGGGGATGATGCTCATTGGCCTAAAAGTCTGGAAATCCCCCTAGTTCTACCCCTGAGACTCCTCTTTAAAACAGATATGTTTACACACTTGTGCCTGAAAGAATCAACCCCAGCAGACATACGACCCAATGAATATCTGCTTTGTGAGAACAAAAGTGCTAACATACAGTACAGTTGGCAATTACAGAGCATTTAAGTTCACTTTTTGACAACTACTGGTTTGGCCCAGATACAAATGACTTGTTTCTTATTTTTACTACACACCAGCAGTGTGACTATGGGTCTGGTAGTTGTTAAGAACATCACACACATGAACTTGTGCATACAGATACTCTCAGACAAAACCTCATGGAAGTACACAGGCTCAGCAAACAAACAGCCATACAAGCTTGTAATAAAGAAACATCCCTGTGAAGGCAAACACCCACCTATACACACGCATACTAGATAATAAGACCTCCATGTGATCATAGACGCACTCAATCGCAAACACTCACATCCTCCCACCGGCACATGTGGACAGGCAAAGCCAGGCCTTCAGTCTAGACGAGAGGCAGAGAAGAAGTGGAGAGAAAATAGATGCAGAGATGAGAGGTACTGAATGTACTTACCCCGTTTCTGGAGCCATCCCTCTCTAACGATGGTTACATCGCTCATGGTTCCTTCTCGCCGAGTCTGATGCCGCTACACGCCTGCTCCACAGAGACAGAGAGGGAGGAGGGGAGGAGAGGAGGAGAGGAGCGAAAGAGAGGGAGAGGTGGAGAGGTGGGGGGGCCGGCTCTCCCAGCCTCCGCGTCACTCTCCCTCCCTTCCTTTCCCGTTCACCCTCTGGCTCGGGCACTCTCTCTCTCTCTCAGACACACACAAACACGCAGTGTAAATGTGTATGTGTGTGTCGTTTTGCTTCCTGTTGTGGCTTATCTCTGTGCTTCCCTCCCTTCTTGTTCTCCCCCTTCTCCTCCACCACCTCCTCTCTCGTTCCCACTCCAGACCTTCCGCCTCACCAAAAGTGAGTCAGCCTGAAAGGAAGTGGAAGAAGAAAAAATAAAGACAAAAGAAAGGCATGGGTTTATTTTTCTCTTCCTCTGCTGCTCCCTCTCTTCCCTTCCAAAGCCCTTTCATACAATCTGACAACAACAACTAGTTACTGAGGACATATACTCCCTTTGCTCCCTCCCCACCCATTCATGCATTTAGTTCTACTCCTAACAGTCAATGGAAAACAAGATGAATTATTGCATCGCTCTTGATGAAGCAAAAACTGACCTTGATTGCCACACAAATATCCCTGGGCTTTGCCTCTCATTCATTCATACTGCTTTTGTTCTGGTGAGCTGGTGGTGCTGTGTGCAAAAACAGCCTACCTTTCTGTGCTTGCTGTATTTCTGCATGTCAAATTGTTGTCTGAATGTTTGTGTGTGTGCGTGTGTGTGTGTGTGTGTGTGTGGGGGGGGGTGATTTATCTGTCCATATCTGGAAGAGCATCTCAGTACTGTGGAGTACGGTTTGGCTATAAATAGCAACAACAGCAGTTAGGGATGCTCTTACACTCTTCCTCTCTACCCAAATCTCTGCACCTCTCTGTTGTCTCCTTCCCGCTCTCCCTCCCCTCACTCCCTCTGCATAGCTGCCACGTTCACCTTAAATGCACCCTACTACACTGTATTACACAACGTGCAACAACACTACGCTGCTCAGCTTGAATGGAGATCAGCACAACCATGGCTAGACTAGCAGTTGCAGGAATCTAGCTTGAAATCAGTATTCAGATCAGCTAATGTCTGTGCTGCTGCAGACACTTGGATGCACTGTATTGTCATAACCAAGTCGAGAACAGATGCACTTAAATCCACGCACTCGCTCTACTAAAAGACATAGAGCTTTTTGTTTAAATGTTGAGGCAGCTGAGAACTAACCTATATGAAACCAGATGAACAAATGCACACTTACACTTACTGTACAATATGTAGGACTGCTAAAATAATCAGTTCAGGCGTTAATTTAATTTAATTTCTCTCTCTTGCATACAGTATGTCAAAAGCATAAGCTTTATTAGTCAAGATTAATAAGATGTTAATCTTTCTCCATTTCAGGACAGGCAAAAAGGATTTTAGCAACCCAAACATGTAGAGATGCTGATAAAGTGTCATATTTTTCATGAGGAAAAGATAACCTAAAACCTCCATGAATTTTAGCAATATGAACAAGTGATTATAGTTTTATTGTCAAAAACAATAATACACAGTTTAAGCTATTTGCCTAATTGGGTTTGAACTGGTCAGGAATGTATTAGTTATATAGGGTCTTGGTGGGACCAGAGCCTTGTCCAGCTACATAGGCTTAACATCTGAAGTCCAACAAGAAGTGAAATGACACCCAGCCCTAATAATTACAGTCAAGGGGATTGAATCCCTTTTTATAGGCACTGCACAATTCTGGATTAAGCTTTGACACTACAGTGTTTAACAGTAGAATGAAGCCTCGGCTTGCTTTAACATTAATCTGCAACAGCATGTCCCTAACTGCACTTAGGGGAGCACAGGAGAGGAGAAAATAGACAGTGGCATCCCCTTGCCACTAGAGTAGCTGTTGCTATAGCAATATCTACTGACATGGTAAACCAGCAAACCAGCTGAAGCTCCTGCTAGACCTTTATTTCAGGATATTTAATTCCAGAGGCAGCAACATGGAAAGAAATGTGACAAGAGAAATAGTGAGAAGAAAACTGAATCACAAGAAACAGAGACAGACAAATGGACAAATGGAAACAGACAACATGGACCTGAGTCTGCTACCCCCACCATGAAAGCAATGCGACAAGTTAACATAGTTGCAAACTGGGTGGGTCAGCTAGTTTTGATAGTGTTTTCCCCATTGTGAATTTCCATTTCAGTATTTCTTAATCTATCTTATCTATCTATCTCAATACTTAGATAAACTATGCTAAAGATGAGGTTTTTCTCAGTTGTTTTAACATTTAAATCAACTGAACTGAGTTAGGCAACAAATTGTGTTTTGAGTTAGTGCTGTATGGCACAGGATTCAAAACTTGGTAATTGGATGCTTCTTGCCAGAATGTACCTTGGAAGTCAAAGTAAATATGTACCTTGATGTTTGTACACAGGTTTACTACAAAGTCAAATAACCAGTAATTTCCTAATGCAGATGATCATTTGTCATACTGATGATTTAACTGGGAGTGTTTCATGCTGATTCAAGCCACAGAATTGCTCAGGCTATGAGTCATGTAATATTGTGTATGGGAAAAAAAATTAATGGGCATTTTAGTTCCTTAATGAGTAGCTTCTGAAGTAGGTTACACCACTTTGCAACTGCAAAAGAATGTCAACTGGAAAAACATAATACAAGCCAAACACAGTTCTGAAAGACAATTAAACATAAGCAGATCTATTGTTTGCATTTACTAGGTATTGTTAACAGGTAAACAGACTATCACATCTGACTGAAACCATTAGTTATTTTCTATATCTATAGCGACAGAGTTTGCATGTTTTTTACAACCACAGAGATCTGTCAAACATGATATTAACAGACAGAATTTTGTTTGTCGACAGGGGGAAAAACCCACATTTCATGTAAAAATTATAGTGACTTCATCTGAATACATGTAAAGTTAAAAAAGATACATAAATTGATTTAATCAAATTGTATGGTGTACTGATGCCTGTCCTGGACAGCTTTCAGTAATTAGTGGTATGAATAACTTTGAATCAGATTTTGTCCTAAAACAAATAGTAACAACAACTCTAGTCACAGGATCATACTTTTCCTGAGATTGTAATTACTATAGCAGCAGCAGCAGCATCAGAAAAGCTATCCCCATTATTATCATCATAAATACCATTCTCTGTCATGTGTGACATACCATTTTAATCAAATCTGTGACCTACACAGCATCAACATAAATTTTCTAACTAAATAGTAATGCATGAAGTGAGTCTATTAATTTGTCAGAATAAATTTTTGGTGGTCAAACTGAGACACTGCTGCTGGGTAGAACATGAATGGGTAGGTAACACCAGACAGTGGAAAAAGTATTAATATCTTTGCAATACCAGAGTTGTAAAATACTCTAATACATTACTCCTGCATTTAAAATTTGCATAAGTACAAAGGTATTAGGAAAATGGTTCTAAAAATAACATTATTAAGGAGAGATTGCTAACGAATGATTAGTTTTATAATTAATTTATTGCTTGGCTTGCAATTCGTTCCCAAACCTCAAAATTATTTAAACGTGAATCAAAAACACTTGGATAAAAAAATAAAAGATAGCAAAGCCTATCCTCACAATGACGTTAAAAGATTATCACACTATTACACTCTGATGACAAACTAATTTGCAAGATGTTTTAATAATCATATTTTAAAGGAGTTTGTGGCCATGTAAAAAAAGTAACGTAAAATGAAGCTTACCGGTAGGTTAAATGTAGTTAGTGAGTGGTGTACACACAAAGTAGCTGCCGTTAATGTAACTTTGAGATATGTACAGGCGTAGAAAATACTCCTTAAAAGAACATGCTCACATACAAGTGCATTTAAGTACACTGCATTACTAGAGTAATTGTACTTCAGCTGTTTACACTGCACCACTGCACACACTTCATTACAGCACTGCGTCATCTACGTGACTGTGCTAACTGGCTCATAAATTGACGCATGTTGCATAAAACATGGCGTTAAACATGGCATTTTTTTAAACAGTTTTCGAGACAAAGATGCAGATTGTGCTGGCACTAAGCTCCAAACGCGGGTCCCACCTTATTGACTTTATCACGATGTAAACACACATTATGTAGCTAGCTAGCTTTAGCGGGCTTTAAGTCATGTTTACTGTCACAACAGTGTGGCTAGCTAACGGCATTACCTGTAGCGGCAGGTGCGATGGTATTCCCGTGCACCTGCTGTTCTTAAACCGCTCGGGTTTTATTGGGTTTTTTCCCCTCCTTTCTGAGCTACGCTGCACTTCAAGCAAAACTGCCAACTGTTTGTAGTCAAGCGTCGCTGTCAACATCAGCCGGTGCTGGAATAACAGTTTCAAGCAACATCAAACGGATTTCCGAGAAGCAACGAAAGCTGCTGTTACCGCAGCCAACGGTTGCTTTGGCTTTCAGGAAAGCTCGTGACGTCATCCACAGAAACGGCAACACCCCCCTACCGTTTTCTCTCTCTCTCACACAAACACATACACTCACCGTCTGGCCTCGTCTTACCTTGTTCGGTTTTCACGGTTTTCAGCTCCATGTCTGGTTCTCATCCACTGTGGGGCTCTCTGATCATCCCTCTCCCTCACATCCAGTTTGTCCCTGTCGGCGAATGAGCCAAATATCGCGAGATTCAGGTGTTGCGGCTGTTCATTTGTGAGAGTATGCAGTGGAGGTTCTAAATTATGGAATAAGGGGAACAGTGAAATTAATTGGATGAAGTGTTGCTGAGTGGCCTCGTTTTATTAGTACTGACTCAGTAATATTCTCCAGTGTATTTTCTATTCAACTTAGTGTTTCCACAGTATTTCATTTCAATTATTAACTAAATAGTGTGGCATGAGGTTAATTCAAATAAAGGGATAAATAGGCAAACTGTAAAATCACAATACAAGGTACAACGGCGGGAATGCGTGCTAATAGAAACAGAATAATATCTGATATCAGATAAAAATATCTATATAGTAATATGAAGATAAAAACTAAATAGATTTAAATTAAAAACTGAAAAAAATATGAAAATATATTTAAAGCAACAAATAAAAACATAAAAAAATAAAATAGGAGAACCCAGCATGTCTTGTGTCTTAATTTAAAATTGTCAAGGGGTAGAACTTAATTGAAAGCGGAAGGCTAATCCAAAGCTTTAGGGCAGCTACTGCAAATACACATTCTCTCTTACCCAATAGCTTTACTCGTGGAACAGTTAAGAAGCAGCTACTAAAAGGATCTGAGAGGTCTAGACCTGGAAATAGGGGCAGAGAAGTTCAAAGATGAGGTGACAATACATGTAGGGCTTTACAAAACAAATAGAACCTTGAAAAAGTTTCTCAAATTTATTTTTTAATGCAGTGCCAGTTAAACACTTTAGCATTTTTCAGTAAATTAATTTGGTTTTTTTACATTTTCTTCAGTTTAGTGTGTTTGTCAGACGAAACAATAAATCTGAATGTTATCTTGGGCTGGGGAATGAGGAAGAGCATGGTCTGCTTTCCTGACACTGAACAATCAACTTGATTATTAAAGAAAACTGATATCAGAGCTACTGATAGTAATAGTAATTTTTACTTGAAACTATACAATATATTCACATTTGATTCTATTTTACACTCTTCAATATTTAGGAGGCAAATAAAGGTTTTACTCTTGTGCATTTGTGTGAGCACTATAGTCACCTTACACATCAGTGTTTTAAATAAACACTTCATTTAAGTTATAAAATATAATGATGGGTGAAAGATTAAACCAATAGTTCACAATATTTCTTATCAAAACTACTGTACATTGGGTTCCCCTTTAAAAGTTAAACGGAGCATGACTAAAGAAACTGGCTTACTTAATTGGTAGTCAAAAAAATCCCCCACATATTTTATATAGTAAAGTGGACTGATAGATGATTGTTTTTAGTTAGTGGACATCTGATGTAAGACATACTTGGACACACCTGCTGTATGTTAGCCACATAAGCACTTGTATGTTTGAATTTTAAGTTTTAGACCATGTACAGTACTTTTGTATTTCAAACTGCTACTTGTAGTGGAGTTTCTTTTATGGAAATATTGCACTTCTTTACTTTTATTTGAGTATTGAGTTTGTGTATTTCTAACACATCTGTATAGGTCTATTAAGTGTTCTTTTGAATAAATATATTGAATATGAATATTTTTAAATGATTTTCCTCATTAAAAAACCTTTTAAAAAACCTTTTAGTTAGCTTTCTGTCTTTTCCTGTTAGTTGTATTTTTAAATGTGTTACAGGATGTGCAGAATGTGTGTCGTTTCTTAGCAAAGGAGTGTTATCTGAGTCAGAAGTCCCTACAGCCTAAGTATATTTGTACATTTGTTATATTAAGTATTGGTTTTAGCCAGCAAGAACAGACAGCTCCAAGGCAGTATCTGACTGCTCTGTATCTGTATCTGCCCTGCTCAACAACTGATCAGTATAATGCACACTAAATTGTTTAGTGCATATTAAGGGTTCAATTAATTTCTTGAATTTGTGTGTATAACTTTTTAAGCCAGCAGCATCAGCCGTCTTCTTATAAAACGTCTGTGTTGTTAAATGAAACTGTAAGCATCTTCTCATAGGTTTGGCCAAAAGTAGCCCTAGCTCTCTTTTCATTATTATATACTCCATTAATAATGAACTAATATTTAATTTGAGAATGAAATATTATTTAAAATATAAAAGTAGAATTTAGTTTTTGTGTGCGTTAATGTTCTGGCACATTGAGGCCTTCCTTCATCTGTTCTCTCTTCTGTCTGTTTCCCCAGATGGTGTGGAGTGTGGAGCTGGGCAGCAGTGGCAGAGGGTATAGGTTTGGGTCATGGCTGGGCACACACAGGTGCAGACACAGGTGGACCTTGTGTGTCAGATAATATATGTGTATACTGTTCTGGCTTCTCACATACACACATTGCCATCAGCTGGCCTGGGAGTATGGGCAATAACCATCCTGGGAAGGTATGTGTGTGTGTATGCAAGGGATGTGTGGGTCATGGAGGTGGGGGTAAAGAGACAGCTTGAAAAAGAAAAAAGGCAACATGGGGGAGACCTTCTGTTGTCATTGCTGTGTCCAGACGTGTCCCTGTGACACACACGCATACGCACACCTACATGCCCAAATGCACATACAAAAAACTTAAATCAGTACATCAGCCAGTCGGTTGTCAACTTTGGCTTAAATATAAAATTTCAGCTCTGCACTGAAAGGTAACATTGATTGTATTGAGTGTATGAAAACAGAGCGGAGTGCATTCAGTATTTTTTTAACTAAATGCTGACTCTTAGATATAGAAGATATCATGTTTACCACCTCACATCTCAAATTGGCATGTTACCATGATAACATTTACTGATTATCACTAAACACAAAACACAGCTGAGTAATGAGAATGTAATTAGTTTTTCCATAAACCAAAATAACGACAAATTTGTCTTTACTTGATGATGGCAATAAAGAGATTACCAATATTTTTACAATGCATTCTAACGGAGACAAATTTCATGGGAACACATCCAATGGTTTTTGAGACATTTCCGTCAAACCACAAATTTGAACATCAAGGTGGTATAGAGGGGACCCTTTTAGAAGTCATCTGAGAACCATTAATGTCTATACAAAATAAATATCCAACCCACTAATTAAATATATATCAATGACAGACCATCAGCGTAACACTGCTGCTCCTAAAGCTGTGTGCAGTACAATCTATCCAAAATACTAAAATTTCCAAAAAATAAAAAATAATCTCAATATTGGCACCTCTCCTTACACTTTTCCTTTTCTTTTCCTTTCTGTCTCCTTTGCTCTGTTTTACTTGATTCGTTTAAAGTCAAAGATTATTTATCATTATAGGACATTATAAAACAAACTATGAGCTTTACAACTTGACCTATCTCATGGCTGTGTCAAGATTCAAGATTCAGAATTTTTCTAACCCTATAGGGAAATTGTGTTGCTTTGTTAAAGAAGACTGCCTACTTTCGTCAGGTGTTTTTGTATTTTGTCCTTCCTAACCTGATCCTCAGGCTCATGGGGGCCATAATTTCTTACCAAGATGGACCCCAGGCTCCCTGTGGGTGAGACATTACACTTGTGAGTAAATCACATACAGGCACACACACAGCCCCTGGCACTATGAACTGACACCATAGTACAGGAGGTCTGTTCAGTTTTAATGGTGCACACACAGCTGAACTTCCAGCTTTCGAGTATAACAACATCCCTATCCTGATTCCCATATCTCCTGTGTCTGCCCTGTTTGTGACTCCCTTCACCTCCTGCAACACAGCCAACCCTTCCACCCCCTAACCTGAACTCCAGCCCCAGTTCCCAGGCTCCCAAAGCACAGAGAAGCAGCAGCCGTGCTGGCCTGCCCAGCACCCCATACCCCTTTACGCCATCCCTGGTCTCTTTGAAGTGACTTCAGGAGAGAGGTCAGCCTTGCCCTGGAGACCTTCGTAGAGGTAGGGACAGCTGCGGTCAGGCAGACGCTGTGCAGGGGATACGTACACACATGCATAAATACATATGCCCACACGAGACAGGACAGAGCAGCTGCAGTCACAGTATGGAAGGTGTGCTGTACAGCAGGACAGCCGGGGAGCCAGTATTGTCCAGCATGGCTCTGCTCTGCAATGTTTTGTTCTGGGTCACCTATTTAGCACTCAGAAGCAAAATGCAGTCTGTGGAGTATGTAGTCTGATCAGATAGCCTACAAACTTTACGTTCTTGTTGCAGTTTTATGTTGTTGTTTCCTCAGGTTTCATGTTGATGCATCAAGAAAGGCAGTGGAATGAATTGAAATAGTTAGGAGTCACTGTAGACATAGTTTATTGGTCTATTGTATTTGATTCTCCATTAATGTGAATGTTTGTGTGTGCAGCATGTCCCCACATGTGCTTTTACTGATTCATATGTTTATAGTCACATGTGCAGTATGTGTGTGTGTGTGTGTGTGTGTGTGTGTGTGTTTGTGTGCACCTGTGTGTGTATGGATACCTTCTGCTCATGTGTAGACAGGTTGCACTTCGCCTGTCCCCTGACCCTCCATCATGCACACACAAAACCAACGAACAAATTGTCCTCTGTGCTCAGCCCCCCTTATAGGCCCCCAGGTTGGAGCAGACTGGTTTCTCAGGTTGGTCTGTACTGTGCATCTGCTCTACCCTAAAATGAAGTCCTGGGGGCCAAAGTAGAACACACTTTGATTAACTTTACAAGAGTTGCAAAAAAGCAAATACTGCTTCATTAAAGTGATCATCTGCAATGTGCAATAAAAATCATGCCAAAAGGCAGTGACAGCTAGCAACAGACCAATGTTAATACAGTAAACCAAAATAAACATACGTTAATGATATAATCTGCAAAGTGCTTATCTGTTTGTGTTCCAAAAAACCTGTCACCTGTCTTAGAAAAACTGGCATACTTAAAATTTGCTTTTCATTGCCTCAGCTTAACATTAAATATATATATATATATATATCCATGATATGGACTTTAATTGATAAACACCCACCTGAAAGCATCTCTTTCTTTAGTTACTGTAGTTACTGGGCTGTGGTGCAGAAAGGTAGAGCGGTTGTCCACCAATCTCACAGTTGTTAGTTAAATCCCCGTTCTTGAGCAAGATACTGAACCCCAACTTAGTTGCTCCCGGTGAGTGTTGGCCGGCTCCCCCATTGGTGTGTGAGTGTGTGTGATTGTGAGTGTGAATGGGTGAATAAGAAGCAGTGTAAAGCGCTTTGAGTGCCAATAGGTAGAAAAGCACTATATGAGTGCAGACCATTTACTGTATATTGCACATTTGTTTTCATGATTCTCTGCAATTACTGTATTGGTTTCATTTACACAGCATTATATTAAAGCTTCTATTGTATTGCATATTAATTGTGAAATAATTGCATTTGTCCCTAAAACATGGAGGACATACAAAAATATGCAACAAAAGAAAGTCATATTTGGGAAACATGTACCGGTATATCTAAATAATTTTTGAAACTTCCACTTGCAGTAATGACCCAAGAGGACATTTTTTGGCAGTGTCTATGTCAGCACATTGTATTTCCAGTATTTGTGGCAGCACATGAAGGCAGGATTATTTATGAATGAAGGTAAAAGCAATTACGTGATTGACAGCTGCTTAGCGGCAACTGCTGCAATAATGAAGGAGTCATTTTGCACTCTGGTGATAAAGGGAGCTGAGCTACAAAGCTAAGGCTCTTGATTTAGTGCTCAGCAGTGTTCTGACGCTTCCTGGCGTCATAAGCTGCAGTGACTGGATAAATGAGAGGGGAGATGATTTGTCCACTTTTTCACGTCACGTTGTATGTGCTACTGTCAGTGATGAGAAATTTTTTAGTTAATATAAAGTATCTGTGTCTCAGATACATGTGGGAGTAAACAGAAACCCCCAATCAGACCTACAGTGACACAGACTTCTTCAGGCTGTGGACTGTGTAACATAAACACACATGTGAATTATTCGTCCATTTGAAGTGCACACACACGCACACACACACACACACACACACATACAGAGCTGTGTTTCCATTACGTCAGAGGACATCACTTTAACTTACTGTACAAGTATTGTTTGAAGACTTTATCCATAATCCGTACTTGCTTAATCCCCACCCAATACTCAACATAACCCCAACCTTACTCAAACTTGAAACCAAGTCTTCACACTAAAAGATGAGTCCCCACAATGTGAACAACATTTGAGTCCCCACAACATGAGTAATATAGTACACACACAAACTCTCTTGCTACTCTTCCAGCTGCATACTGGAGTTCCACTGGGTGCCATCAGTGTTGATTCTGCTCAGCTGCCGAGTCAATGAAGCATTGGGATGATGGCAGAGAGAGAGACAGAGAGAAAGAAGGCAGGAGGGGAGAACTTTGATCTGTGATTGTTCCTTGGGAGCAGTGCCATTGCCAAGTTGCGACCTTGACGTGTGGCTGAGCAAATGTAAAGCAAAAATAAGATGTTACATTTATAATAAGTTATAAGATGTTCTTTACTAAGACCTTTTCATTTGCCCGTATTTTGCTACATTTGCTCTTTGTAACGCATTACTGACAGCCCATTGTGTAATTGTGTACTTGTTTTCTTCCCTTTTACATTTCTGTCTGGTCTGCCCAGTACTACACACATTTTGGTCTCTAATTTACAGTACTGTATGCTCATAGCCCCCCAAAAACATTTAATCAGAATTAGCTGATTAGATGTAAAATGATTTAATCTAAAATTTCCAAATTTTCCAAACTTAGACAATCTAACATGGGGGAAATCTACATTTCGGTATTTGTCTGTTCTTCTCAACATCTACAGTAGAAGACGGGATGACTGTGACACAGGAGGTAGAGCAGCCGTCCACCAATCCCAGAGTTGTTGGTTCGATCCCCAGCTCCTCCGGTCACATATCGCAGTGCCCTTGAGCAAGACAGTGAACCACAACTTAGTTGCTCCCGCTGAGTGTTGGGCAACTGCATAACAGCTCCCCTGTGAGAGTGTGTGTGATTGTGAGTGCAGATGGGTGAATGAGAAGTAGTGTAAAGCACTTTGCGTACCAAAGGTAGAAAAGCGCTATATAAGTGCAGGCCATTTACCATTTAGAAGTACAAAGTACCCGATTGTCCTTGACTTTATTCCCTGTCTTCTCTATTGTGTATATGCAGCATGTATTGCATGCCTGTCTCTCCTGCATAAGAGACTTATCCTCAACTCATCCCTCGTTGCTTTTGCTGAGGTTTCTTCCACCTTCCTACCTGTTTTTTTGGGGGGGCTACAATTTTTCATTATCCGGTAAAAAGGTCTAAGGACAGAGGGTGTCATATACCGTACAGATTGTAAAAGCCACTGAGGCTTGAAGTTGGCTTTATTTGAGAAATACTTTTTGTGTCTGCACATTTGGTTGTATTTAGTATTTAATTACTCTGTGTTACTTTGTATTACATTCTGTTTGAATGCATGTAATCAACTTACATGTGTCCCAGAAAAAGACTGGACAAATATGGTAGGATAGGACAGAATTAGGTAATACAGGAGTGGATAGGAAAGAAAAACAGCAACTGAAACCCTAAAACATCAATACAATCTCAATCTGTGATTAAGAAAACTAATGGGGCACCACTCTAAACCATTCTAATCAATCTCTTGCGTCCTTCTGGTTGTGTGCAGAAACCACTCCAGGCCACTAGAGAGAGCTACATATAGTTCTACAGAAGGTTCCAGCTGTTAATCTGACATTGCCCCTCCATCTATTTCTGAGCATATGAAATATGATGAGGCAAATCTAGCTGTCTAGCTGTTTAGCAAATTTAGCTGTTTGATTTATTTATTGAACATCTGGAACAGTGCAGTGAACAGCAGCCCCTGATCAACTCACCACTGGGGCTGAGGTTGGTTTTAGGGAATATTGTGGAATTTATTAAATGTCTCTCATAAGCCAGGAACACTGTCTCTAGAGGGTCTGCAGGAAGGATATGTGTTACTATTTCAACACAGCACAGCACATCTGTTAACATCTGGGTGCACAGACTGTGTTTGGCTTTCCAACAACTGGGTGAGATCAACATCAAAAACACACACAGTTTGAGTACAGCCAGAGGATAGAACATCAGTAACCACCCCTCACACAGACACACATACACACACATCCACTCACTTTCAAAGCTTCTGATGGAGCTTGAGGGCCCCCAGTTTCCAGTCCTGCCACTTTCTATTTCTAGTCTGTGCCTCCTTTACTTTCTTGGTGTGTAAGTCACATTTCTCTCGCTCACGCTATCCTTATCTCCCTTATCTACACGCACACACACACACACACACACACACACACATATATACACACTTGCTCACATTAACACTCTATGTGTAAATGTGATTTTCCCCAGGCTACTCACTCCTTGGGGAGGCACAGAAGGAATTGTCTTCTCTAGCTCAGAACAAACTGCTGTGTAACATCTGTCTGTAGGAAATGGAAACAGATGTGAGAAAGGTATCTGTCATGGGAGGAGAAGTCTTTCAGTCATATTTTCCCCAAGCAATTTGCATTTCTAAAACATGTCATATGCTGTGTTTGATGGAAACTCTGTTCAGAATAGCATGGAGAAATATGAACAATACATGGTTGTGATTTGTAATTTTTTTAGGGCAAAAACCTTATCTACCCTTATTGCTGTATTGCTATTTTAAATCTGGTCAGTTATATCAGTGACATCTGATGCCTATCAATCATAATCTTTTAGCCCCTGTGAAATCATTTGGATATCAAATTTGTTTTGATAGCATCTGTGAGAACGGAGTGTGTTTACCAAATATTTTCCAATAAAGAAAACATATATCACTGTGGCATAATACTGACATATGATTGAGGTAATTCATGTGAGAAACAGATTATATTGATTTCATTTGTGGCCATTCATCACAGGTTTAGGAGATAATATCACACCCCCAAAAATGTCCCCTAACACATACGTCATCGCTGCATGTCCAGTTGTTGTTTACTCGGACAGTCTGATGGCTGGCTGGAGGTCCCACACAGAGGAGTGACAGCTCACCATATGGGGGAAAGGGGACGTTCTCTAAGCCCTGTGGAAGTCCACACACATGGATCTCACAAACAGCTAAAGCGCCCTGGCAGATGCCACCTCTGTGGCTACCATACTACACACACACACACACACACACACACAATCACAATCACACACACACACACACACACACAGAGCCAAATCTGTGTTAACAGCACAGCGACATCAATCCAGATGATCAAACTAATTGTGTCCTACTGTTTGATGTTAACTGAACATGTTGTGTTTTTATTTTCAAAACCGTTCTCTTGTTTACCACTGGAATATTTTAAAGGCATAGTGGCTTTTCGTTGTTTAGAACACGGTTGCTTTAGGCTTCACAAGTAAGACAGTGGGTGACCTTACTCCAATCAAGTTACCAGAATGGATTTTGTGGTGCCATCTCCTTTCTTTTTGATGACTCTGTGGTTACTTCAGTGGGGTACACATTAACGTAGCTCCTCTAGAAATTTCAGAAATACACTTATCTGTGTCGGTGGCACAGTCTGTGTTGTTCTTCAACAATGCACTCATTAGTAATTGTTATATTAAAAATGAATTAAATTGTGTGCAATGTTATGGAGGTTACTTGTTTAAGCATTTATGTTAATTACATTTTTCAATGAGGTGCAAAATTAATGTTTTGTTAATAAAAACTGATATATGGGGACATGAAACATATTTGACAGCAAATTCATGAAAGTGGCATTTAGCTTGTTTTGTTTGTGATATTATAAATGTTTTGTGAGCACCATGAAGAGGCTTATAGTAACAAACACATCAACTGGCATCTCTCTTTCTCATCTCTTTTTCTATATCATGCTCCTACTCCTGCTCTTTCATTCTTTCATGGTGTCTCTTCTGCTAAAAAAGGTGGTTGCAATTTACTAGTCCCAAATAATGAGAGTGTGGCTCCCTCCATTTAGCCTGAGGCTTACAGAACCAACATCTGGGCTGTTTGGCAGGCTGGCTGACATTGGCCTTGTTGGAAAGCCTCTTCAATGCTGCTCCAGATGCAGGCAAGGGAGGCCCAGCACACACAGATGGAGACACACATACACACCAGAGCTCTCTCTCTCTCTCTCTCTCTCTCTCTCACACACACACACACACACATAGACATGCACACACACACAGCACATACATTAGGATCATCCATCACACACACTCTGGCACCAAACACACTACTGTGCACACATGAAAGATTCTGTGCATTCATGCACGTAGATACAAGCACAAATACAGATGTGAGAAGAGTTATTAAAGATACAGTAAGCTAGAGACAAACAAACACACACACAAATCCGATCTCACACCCAGATGGAGACAGAGTGGCAGCTGATGTGGTGGGCAGAGCGGGCACACTGTTGGCACAGGTAACATGTTCTCAACAGCTGGCGCAGGTTAGGCATTCCTGGGAATTGGAGCCACAAGGCAAATGTTCCTGCTGGCTCGGGGGCTGGCGCTGTGGCAGGCAGGCTGGCAGGCTGGCACACAATTGCCTATGCACACACACACTTTACGCAAAAGGGATGAATCCAGGGGGAAAAAAAGACATGAATACTGTCACAGACATACGAATATACTTAATGCACTGGTATGTTCAAAGCAACAATCTATGTATACTATGTGCACAGCAATGAGGTTCAGAATGCCAGCATACAAAGAATTACATATAGAGAATAAAGATATAAAGAATACAACACTTTTTTCATTATCCACTTCCATGTGTCTGAATGCATGTGTTGTTATGGTCTCTATCCTCTGAGTGGATGTGCATTAGCCTTTTCACTGCCTGGAGGCTCATTTCCTGCCACAGCTGTTGGCTAGTTTCACTAACATCTGGACTGAAGAGAGACAGGCAGACAGACAGAACAGTAGCTACAGTAGCACTTTTTATTTCAACATGAGCTCTGAGATCTTACAATAAAGATTTAAACAGATCACACTGCTGTTTGAGCACTCTGGCCTGGACTTGGCTGTTATGCATCTGCTGTGGCTGTATTTATTTAAAGCTCTCTCTGTGTTAGTGTATCGTACTTCCCTTCTCTCTCAGTGTTTGTGTGGGTATTGTGCCTGGACACATCTAGCAGCTGTAGAAATCCTGGCCTTTGGAGATGAAGTTTTTGTAATGTGTTCCAGTAGGATAGCAAATGATTAACCAACCCCTTTTTAAATGATCTGATAAGACTATTACTACTGCTGCTACTGTAATGTATTAAACAGTTTTTGTTTATTTTTATTTTTTAATGTTCAAAATGTGCCAAAATAAATAGAATGAATAAAAGAGGTCTTAGTAGACTGATGTGGGGCTTGTTTCTAACTATGAAAGCTGACACTGACACGTTTAATAAAAAGAGAAGTACTCTAATTATAAAACTGTATTAAAAGAAGTATAACTTAGTGGTGCAGCAGTGGATTGATGTGTGGTGGTCAGAGCCAAATCTGAGGCCTTTAATGGTTTCAAACACAGTGGTTTATCTCTGTAAACACAACCAATTTGATTTTGTTTGGTGAGTGCCCTGAAGATCAGACAAAAAAGAATTTGGAAAATATAGACCCCTAAATGTCCAGCAGGTTGTCTGTGGCAGGATGGCTGGCCAGATGTAGAATCCCCCACCACCATAGTCTGCCCCCCTTACACACACACAAACAGTTACGCACACTCTCAGCTCAGCAAGGGGACGGCCGGCTGGCTGTTGGCTTGGAGGCGCCATTAACCAATTTAGCTTCCAGATGTCCATCATACAGCTACAGCCAAAGCTGCACAGTTCTCTGGGAGCTTCGCACACATGAGTGTGAACAGCCCACATACACACACATATACTGCAAAGCTGTGATGTGCTGATGCTGAGACAAAAAAAGATACGTATAGAATAATACAATCTTCAGATGTACAAAAGACACATTCATTTTGACACATCAAACACGCATACATGCACACAGCAGAACTGACTGCACCACTGCTGTTCTCCCTATATGTGTGAGAGAGTGATATTTGATTGACAAGCACAGATCCTGATAAAACTGAGACTTGCTTTTTGATCATTTCTAAAATGATCCTCCACCATCTGGAGATAAGCAAGTTAAATACACAGTTGTTTCTCCTGATGTCTAGTCCCCCTGAGACATGAACACACAAGCATAAGAGTGTGTGTTCCCACACACACACACACATTTCTACAAAGACACTCTGAAACACACATGTAACACGCCAACTCGCACTCTCTCAAACACATACTCTCGTTCCTCAAATGGACAGATGCTGCACCTCTAGAGGCACAGAGACCCAGCAGCTGTTCCCCAGCCAGTCAGATGGGCTACCATTGATAGTTCATGAATATTTTACACTCAGTCAAAATGGCTGCATTCCAGACCGCCTACAACAGCAGCCATGCTGGGCCAGATGATCAGATCATTAAACTATATGGACGGCCTTCCTCCCACCGTCAGCTGAAAAAAGTTGCTTGAACATTGCTTGATGGTTCTGGCAGAAAAAGTTGTGTTTATGTGTTATGGAAACCATGGCTACTATGAGTTAGCTTAGAGGAGTGCTTAAAAGTGTATTTCGTGTTTTTATGCTAAATCCACAACCAAGAAAATGCTGCTGGGAAGGTTTGGTCAATTAAAATGTAATTGTAACATTTGACGCCTAAAACTAAAGTTTTTAAAAAGTGGTGTCAAAAATATTGGAGATGTGTGAAAGTTGTTTTAAATAAGGGGCCACATAACTACATTTTCCATGTAAACATTTAGACACTGTTGTCGCACTCACTAGATATGAGCTTGAGAATAGAAATGATTGTAGAGTTAAAAAGAGGAAATGCACACCAAAATCTATGTGCTGGTTGTGGTAACTTGCTAAATTAAAATAACAAAGATAACGTTACAATGAGCTTTTTTTAAACTTATTCATATGACCAATGTTATGGCTACAAGGACCACCATGAGGCCAAGAAGACGAAGACCAGCTGTAGTCCAATTTATTTCTTAGTTTAGTTTTCAGTTACCTTCATAAACTGCAAAAAAGTTTTCATAAACTTAAACTGGGCTTGGTGGCTCAGTATTGGGTTGGGATGCACAAGCCTGCGGCCTCTAATTCCACCCACCAGGTGTGCTGCTGCCCGGCCACCTTGGTGGCAGTCCTGAAGAGTTGTGGCAGGAAGGGCATCGAAAAACTCATGTCAAATCAACGTGCCGAACACGTCCCGCTGTGGCGACCCCTGAAGCGACAAGCTGAAAGCGGTTGTTCTTGTTTTTTTATTTTGCAGTTACGTTTTTTGATTAATTTTGATTAATTTTTTGTTCTCCTGTAAAAGTGTCTTTTTGATACTCCTTTTATTTTTCACTTTGGTAGTTTAGTCAAGCTGTATTCATCATCTTTGAGCCTATCGTGAGTGTAAACATACTGCGCAATAAAAGAGTAAGGATCAGAACGTCTGGCATGCACAGAGGAAAAAAGCCAGCCTGTCATACTACTAGACACTGCTATCATCTCTCTATATCTCTCTGTTTCCATCTCTGCCTTCGAGACTGGATTAATCTCATCAGCCCCAAGGCTGAGATTCAAACATCTGTCTGCTCCCTTCCCACCCTTTTCCTCTGTCAGCCAGCCAGTGTCTCCCAGAGTGTCTTCCCTTGTGCATGCCTCCATTATGGGCAATAATGAGATAAGCTGTATAGATTCACTGTGGACGATCGCTGCAGCTCTGAGGAGGCCACCAAAGCTCTACAAACAGAAAGAACAGGACAGGTGATTTGACCAACCAGAAACGGGAAAATTCCCCCCCCCAAAAAATTGCTTGTATCAGAAGTGATCCACTAATTTTACCACTTGTTGAAAAATTGTCAAAGGAATTGAGATAACAATCTTGGATGCTGCTTTCTCTGTTGCCCCTGTGAGCTGCCTCTTTTTTAATTTTTTCATTATTCCGAACTCCTGCTGTTTTGAAGCTGTGCTAAACCATTTACCAGAAAGTATATCTGCGTGAATTAACATTTTCCCTTAAAACATTTAGCACTTATTCATTCACATCAACTTACAATGACAACAGATGGAACAATATTTATATGTCTATAAAATAAAGTTTTTTCGAATAAATAGAACCACTGTACATGTAAAATGCTTCAATAAATGTATTTATAATAAAGAAATAATTCATAAAGCACTTTAAAATAGAATGTATAAATTTGAATAGGAAAACTAAGGATCGATCTTTTTTCAGAGGAGCTGAATAGCTGCTTTCAAACAGCTATTTGTGTTGAACACCGATTGAATATGAAAAACCCCTTGACAAGCAAAATATAATTAATTCTGGCAGGGAGAGGTAGAACCTGTGAAGCATATACAGTAGTAACACCTGAGTGATGGCCGGGGGCAGAAATCTTCACCCTATATGCTTTTGTGGAATTAAAAAAAAGCTGAATATTAGTTTTTTTACACGTGCGAAATAGAGGTAGGCACCACACGGTTTTCTTCTTTCATTTGCTCATTCATAATATTTGACAAAATTTCTCATGTCACTGCCTCTTAATGTCATGCCCTTTGGCAACATGTTTTTTTTTTTACTATTATGCAAACAAAGCTTAATTGAAGTGAACTGAATAGTGAGAGAATTTCTAGTGAAAAAAATGGGATGTACAGCGACATCCAGAGGTGGAAAGTAGAAGCAGATCAGCTCCGCTCGGTACAAAGCTGAATTTACGCCTTTACAAAACGCGTACTGTATATGTTTGCTGCTCATACTGAAAATAGGCTGACATTATCAATGACAAGGTGTCAAGATCTGATTGATTCCTTTAATTTTTTCTCACGTTTAAGTAATATAAACCTCAACTTGCGTTTTGCAGCTTTACTTTGCATGTTGGTCTTTCTGTTATTTGCTGTTATTTACTTATATGCACACACATAGGCTAAACATATGTATCAGAGAGGAGAACAGAAATTAGAAATTTGCACAGTGAATCTCTGTCAGTCTTCATACATTTCATTGCATTTAAGGTGATGCATGGTATGCATCTTTCTCATTACAGCAGAGCTGCACAATGGAGCACCTGACAATAAAAGTTACTCTCCTACACATGAGATTGTCACACACAAGGAACTTATTATTCAGTTACAGTAACTCTACAATTACAAATCCTTTATTTATTGCTCAAATTGGCTAATGCTTTTTAAAGTCTGTCCTTAAATCCAATTTTCTGTTCTGCTGAACTGTTTCTGCCTCTGGGCCTAATTGTATTTTTTGTGCATTAACAAGGGGCTCATTGTAATGTGCTGGTAATGTGAATCCCCAAATTGATAGACACATAACAGGGTCATCATTCATTTGCATTTTAACAAGTCCTTCAGCTATGACACCGGATCGTGTGAATTCATTACCATACAGGGCTGCAGTTCATCCAGCCATCTATTAGTAACGCCAATTAGTTTACTGGGACAGGTTTAGGGGATGCAAATAGGCCCACAGACTCACTCAGGCAGCCAGAGCTGCCCAAACTTTTTCGTGTCAAGGCTCCTATGACAGACGTTCAATAAAGGGTTTTGTCCCAGTGACCCATATCGCAGAAGATTTTACAAATTTTTTAACATGATTGTACAGACTGAACCCTATTATCACTTTTAACCATTATAAGCGAGTTATTTCCTCCCCTGAATGTTCAGATTTATTTGTGGATCATGTGTTCCTGTGAACACTTTAAATCCCTTGAGTGTCCTGTGTTCACCTTGGTCTGAAAACCTGAATGCCCCTTTTCTAAAAATGATGAAACAAGTTATGGATTTGTCTGCACAGGGAGAGATGCTCCTGTTGATGTTGCTTTGCGTCCTAGATTTGCTGTTTTCTTCCCCTATCGTGGTTGCCATGCAGAGAAATTACAACCTAAATGTCTTCTGCTCTGCAGCACTTGACACTGCAAAAGACGTTCTTCAAAAAATACTGCAGGTTTAAAAATTAATCACAGACACCTTCACATCAGGCCGTAAATAAACTGCAGGGTTTCATGTTGAAAAGCACTGCAGTGACATCATTTGAAGTGTTGAAACTCTGAGGGTGAGGGATCAGACCAGTCCAGTGTGAACACATGCAACAATCTGTTTATTGTAAACTCCAGCTTACAGGTTAAACAGGCCTTCCCACAGGCTTGGTTTTACTTCACTAAGGAACAGCAAGTCATAGGTCTTCTATAAAAGTGTGTCATGCATCATTCATGAGTCTGTTGGGGGGAGATACTGGGACTTGAAACCCTGTCAGCCAGCACAGGACCCTCTATAGGCCATTTTGCATAGACGGACACTGCCCAGCCTGCCTGCGCTATAAGATGATGGTGGCAAATAATCTGATAGCACATCACAACCTCAAGACATATTTTTATAAAATGTACAAAGGGAAGGACTGGCTGAAATTCCTCACTTGTAACAGCTGCCCTCGTGATACCTGCACAACAGGAAATGTCTGCCCCAGTTATGAATCACATTATTTCACTAGAACTGTTGATTTCATATGACTACTATTCATTGCTATTTAGGGGTAGGATTTGTGATTTTATAAATTGTTATTTGTACATTTTTCAATAATAAATGTAAGTGCGTAAACTCCTTAATTTATTATCTAAGAAAATTACCAAAAACATTGATTGTAGCATTTTCATTGTCTCTGACTTATTGGTCTAACAAAAATAAGTTAGATGGAGACATAAGACCCCTAGGCCATTAGCAAGACACATATAGTATACCTGTAGTTAGTATATTAGTAATTGTATGAGGATTTTTTTTTTTTTTTACCTCTGGAAAAACCACTGTCAGTGCCACTGTGCTATGTCGTACTTTACCAGCAGGAAATAATTAATAATAATTAAAATAATTAAAAGCTAGACTAGTATGCAGGTTTTTCATATCATCAACATGTTGTGACAGTTCCTAGACATGAAAAGACTTTGTCATATCACAGTGTAGACTATGTAGCTACATTATTGCAGGGCTGTGGGCACCTCAACCATGGCAATCATAGTGGAAGGACGAGTTTAAATAAAAACTGGTAGAAATTGTTTGTCAAAAAAATCAGATGTGAATCAAACTGCGATTTTCAAGTTGTGTTGGAAAACCGTACCAACAAAGGGTGGAAACGTGACTCAATTTTTGTTCCACCATCTCAAGAATGAACAATATAAGAAAGAGATCATGGTGGATGTTAGAACAATTATGCCAGGGGTCCTTATTATAAGAAAAGAAGTAAATGCTGTGTAAATGCTGAAACAAATTCATGGAGTCAGTGGCACTTGGTCAAAGATGGATTTGTAAGAAAACAGGTCCCCGGTCAGAGACAGGTGAAAGGCCCCTCTCTCCTCCTGTAAAAATTTTACTGTTCCTTGTAACAAGTGTAATGTAAAAAGGTACAAATAAAAGTTTAGTAATAATGTTACAGTTACCACCCTTCAAAAACAACTCCTTACAACTTCACTTTTGTTGTCAACATGGCAAAGATTGATTTGGAAACATTCATTATTTGTTGTTGTCACCCTTGCACACATCATAACAGCACGATAAGCAGTGAGCTGGAGTGAAGGAAAAAAGTGCCTTTAACAGCTGGAAATTCGAATTTGGCATCATTTTGTCTCTTCTTTAACTCTTTGCAATTAACTCTTTGACTCAGACACAAAATGTTGTGGCCAAGGGCTCCACTGACCTCTTGGTATCCCATCCATGCGCTCAGTCAAAGACACCCTGAATCAAACTGGTAAATGATAAAAAGGACTCACATACAAGATAGATTTCACCCATATTGTATTTTTTACCCTACTGTGTATAGTCTTGGATCATAGATGGGCTTTTTTTATCAGTGTTTATGATTTCAAGCCTTTCAAACGATTTTAGGCTTACTATTTTTAAATAGTCCTTATTCATGCAAATCTAAATGTAGTCATTCAGCAGAGTGAGGTACTACCACCTTGTCATGTACTCTCATGCTAACAAAACAACAGGGTTCCTTCCTGACAAGGTGCAGCACCTGCTCACATCAGCTCCGCCCCGACACTCCCACCTCCTCTCCGCTTTGACTACAGTACCCAGGCCGCACTGCGCACCGCTCGCTCGCTCTCTCTCCGCTGCGCCAGTCCGCCTCACTGACTCGAAGAACCAGTTGGTTTGGCCCAGCTTCTTCTTTCGTGCCTTCTCACCGTGTGTGTGTGTGTGTGTGTGTGTGTGTGTGTGTGTGTGTGTGTGTGCGCTGCTGTTGTTGTTGCCTGGTGTCAACCTACGCCGACGAGAGAGGAAGACAGATCCCTCCCTCTCCTCTGTTAGAGGGCCGCTTCCAATTTGCCTTCACTTTCCTCCTCGCCGGCACCATTGGTTTCCGTGCCGTGCCAGTCAACTCGCCTCCTTTCCCAGCCCGAGTTGATCAGCAACAGCTCGGAAACATCTGGCCGCCGCAGAGTGCTAGACTCCCCGTCCCTCCGCCTGCTCGCCACGGCAGCCTGTTATGGAAATTAGTCCAAAGTCAATCTAGTTTGGTCTCCGAAGGGAAAAACCGGGGATTTGAAGGAGGAAGCGGGGAAGACGTTGGACCTCGTTGTCTGTAAGTACTGGCTTTAATACCGGAGTCCGATTAAAGGAGGCTCAGGAGGGAGAGAGGGTGGGTTACGGAGGGGAAAAAGTAGCTAAACCTTCCTTAGCATGTCTGTGTTGTCTCCACGCACTAATAGTTGCTATGTTAGCTCCCCATCCGCGGTGTTTTAGCAGCTGTTGTCATAGCACCGGGGCCTTCGTAACAACTGTAAATAGCTCATTATTGGAGCCTCTTCGCTTTACTTTTGTTAGCCGCGGTCGGGCTATAGCTAGCTGCTTGGGTCACTGTATCGGTGTGTGTCTCTGTGTGTGTTTCTCTGTGTTTTCTGGTTAGAAATGAATCGCACTCGTATTCGGTCCGTCTCGCAGCCTATCAGCTGTAACATTACTTTGACTTTTTTTTTGTGCTATTGTCGCCGCCGGACCGCGCGTAGAAACCGTCACCGTCGCGGTTGACGTTTCGGGCAGCTTCAAGTGAAGTTGAGGCGCATATTTGCCTAATTTGTAACAACCGCACACTGTTGGCTTCTGCGAGTGCAAGTGTCGATCACTTCGCTGCCACGGTAATAAAAGGTGTCTTAAGGAAAACAGAAATTGAGATAGTGAATCAGCGATCCCAGTAATCAAACGTGCAAACTGAAACTCCAGCGGTGAAGTTAATTAAAGTTTCACTCCCATAATTTCATGTTTCCGACTCTGTAAGCTAGTTCGACATTTACAATTTTATGAAATATTGCAGAAATCGTAGCAAAGCAATTGTTTGCACCTTTAAGTCATTTTAACTCAACTTTAAGGAAAACTTTACTTAGCTTATAAAATCCAGAAATTATGTATACGCTCACGTGTTGCTCATACAGATTAAAAATAGCTTTATTACAAAGAGTTACTCTAATTATGCAATAATGGGCTATCATAAAAAGCTTAGAAGTTGAAACAACTCAGCTGTATTTTGTTGTATGTTATCACATCTGGAACCTAATATTTTCATACCGGAAAACGTGTGCTTTATTAGTCTCTTTAAGAGAGGCGCACGCAAAATTAATATTGCAAATAAAACTATTTGTGTTCCTGTTCTCCTCCATAGTAATACTTTTACTAAAACGAAAGCGAAATAACGCTGATCTAAGAAGTTTCTCCCCGCTTATTAAATGCTTGTAGCTTTTGTTTGGATTTGCACTTGTTTCTTTCTTTATGACTTGTTCCCATTGTTTCCTCATTTCATTTTTGTTCCTGTCAGTTGTCTGAAGGGTCCGAGCGGGGGTCGGGGTGGGGTGGGGTGGGGGCATGCAATGCTAGAACGATGTATGAATGAGTGAGCGAATGAATGAGTGAGTGAATACAAGGCGAGGCAGCGTTGAACCGTAAAAAAGTGGAAAACAATATCAGCTGCGTGCGTCTGTCAGTTGCAAATGTGCTGTGTTGGCCTTTGTGTATGGTTCCTGGAAGGAGACCCAGAGAAAGACAGAGGAGTGTTTGAGAAATGTTACAACACTGAAAGTTTTACATAGAACCTCTGCGTATATTTTGTAAACTTTCCCCTTCCTTGATAGTTTTGCTAGAAGTAGGTGGTTGTGGTTTCTTTGCTGTCTCCCTAGAAAAACAAATCAGCATCCCACTGCATTTAGTAGACCCGTGTTTTTGTTTTGTTTTCTCAGACAGAACGAGAGAAAAGGGGGAAAAAGAGAGACAAAGTTGTGTGGTGTTGGTAAAATGAAAGAAGAGTCTGGTGGCAGGAGTGTAGAGGAGGCAGCATATGGCTGTAGAAAGAGCACAGCTGGAGGTAGCATCTCCATCTGAGGATGATGTCAGAGCAGCTGACAGGCTGCCATCCACCCCACCTCCTCCTCCTCCATCCCTTCACCCCTCCCCAGTCCTTTATTGTGAGTCTCAGCGGCAGCCTGAGAGAGTTAGTGTTGTTTGTGTGTGTATGTGCACACTGTGTATGTATGTGTGTGTGTTTGTGGCTGCCGATCAGCGCCAGTTAAGAGGAGGAGGAGGAGGAGGGAGGTGGTATCTCGTTCCCCCTCCAACATCTCCTCCACTTTGCATCTGTCCCTCGCAGTTTGAACAGCGTGGTTTTTTTTTTTTTTTGCCTGCCTCCCTCTTCTTCTTCTCTCTTCTTCTACCCACTCATTGATTCAGAGTGAGCGAGCAAGGAAGAGAAACAGCAAGAAAGAGAGAGAGAGAGAAAAAGAGAGAGAGAGAGATACAGCCATTCCCAGCCCAGCCAGAGAGCCCAGATATTCTGCTACAGTGGAGTTAATCAAGTTGATGCATACTGCTGCAGGTATCGTTTTGTGTATATGTGTATACTAGTGTGTGTGTGTTCAATGCAGTGAATAGAGTAGGAGAGTCCGGGGTAGTGGAGTAGTTATTTTGTTGCTGGGATCTCCGTTGTGTCAAACCAGTGTGAGCGCTGTGTGAAACTGCTGGTGTGTGCTTCAGTAGTAAACTCGTGTTGGTGCTGCCTGTCTGAGGGGTAATTTCTGTCTGGGAAAACACTTGTGATTTTAGTTTGTAGTCTGAGTCTAAAGCTCAGTTTTAGTTTTGCATTTAGTTTCCTGGTTGTGTTGTTAGGGATTTTGTTGGGACAATAATTAACTGAAAGCAAAGTTACAACGGAGAGAAGTGTTTTTCCAGCCGAGATGAGTTATCATTATAATTCGAGTAGAATCTTCATTAAAATTATTTTTTTGGCTGAGATATTAATTAAATGAAGGAATGTAGTAATTCTGTAATTAGTTTAATTTGAGCAACCAAAGAGTTAGTTATTGCAATAAAAAAGCAAGACTTTAAACAAAAATCAAAATGAGCATTTATTTATTCCTAATAATTTAACTTGTTCCTTTTTTCTTCCAGTTAAACAAAAAATTCTTTGAAAGCATGTGCGGTCTGCTTTACCCACTTTTTCTCCTCCTGTCGGCTGGAGTAGAGGAGACTAATTTAGAAGTTGCAGATTTGAGCTGCCTGAATTGGCTAGACAGCTGTAATCGCACTCCCTCCTAGTCTTAATCTCTTTATCTGGCTAGCAGCTGCCATATGGCCCCCGTCAGCTGGATCAGATGTGGGTAAGCCTCCCTCCCCGGCCATCCCAGCCTCTCCCTCACCCTCTCCCTCCCTGCCACTCTGTCTCTCTCTCTGACCACTGCCTGAGCTGGCTGGCCGGGCCGGGTGACGGGCTGCTGCCCTCCTGAGCGTTCACCGACAACTCCCTCCTCACTGCCGCCACCGCCGTCTTTATTTTTAGCCATCTTTAAGGATTAGGATTGATGCTGTGACGAGCAGGGCACTTACAGTGATTGTATTGTAAATCTTCTCTTCTGCTTCTGGGAGGTGGTGGTGGGCGGAGGAATGGGGGGTTGAGGAAGAGGGCAGTTTCTACTATGGGGTGGATATACTTGTTTTTCTTGCAAGATTCATATGGGAAGGAGTGTTTGAGTGACGGATGGTGTGTGTGCAAGGAGGAGGTGGCAGAGGGGTTTGGATGGACAGAGGGGGGTGGGGAGAGGTGGTACACCCTTGTACACCCTGGTAAGCCCCCTCATTAAAAGCAGTTTGAACGAGCTGGAGGGCAAGAGCGCACACACACACATACACACAGACAGACACATACACATCACACAGACACACACAGTCTCACACACTGATATTCTTGGTTTAGCTTCATTCAAATGAGGTGATTTAACTGCTTTGGTTAACACAGCGCAGAGCGGGACCAATGTATTTTCTCAGGCAGGACAAATTTACTTGGTTAACAGGTGGGACTTTGTGATTTTACAGATGTCATTCTTGTTATTGTTTTCTGTTGTCTGATATTTTGCCTAATTAGGTGTTAATTTATTTTATCAAGTACATGAATTCTGTCTTTATAGAAGAACGTCTCATGAGCATTGCTGCAACTTCTTTCCCCCCACTTGTCTAATCGTGCACCTAAAGCTGGTGCTCACGGGTTGAACAAGGGACAAGCTGTTTAGTTTTCAACAGTACATTTTCAATTGGCCAGTTTTCCTGCTTGACTTAGCCTGTGGAGGTGGTTGGTAGGTAGGCTGCTACCAAGTATGTGTGTTGTGTACATGAGGACAGCGTGTGCAGCTGAAAGCTGGTTACCTAAAAGGGCTGTGCCAGGCCAGGCCAAAGTGGGTTAATAAAAATAACCAGCGTAGGAGCAGCGACAATCCAGGAGTGCAGGCAGAGGAGTTAGACAGATACAGAGAAAGAGAACGGAGAGACAGAGTAGAAGAATCTGTTGGTGGTGGTGTACATGAGACGAAGGCTTTCTCTTGGTACTGAATTAGTGACTTTTCATTTATTAGCGTTACTAATTGTAATTATTTTCATTGTTTCCTATTTTTCCACCTTGTATTAAATTCATTTTAAATAGCGTAAAAAATCAGGGAAAACAAACAGTTGGCGCTGCTGTAGGAAGGAAAGTGTGCATGAATTTGCAGTTACTTGGACAGTGTTTTGAATTGAAGCAGAAATATGTTGGTTTATGTATTATTACCTAGTTTATAGAAAAGCTATAAACAAATTTTAAATATACGTGGTATGTTTTTGTTGCGTTTTATGCGTTATTTTAATTTACTAGTTAGAAATTTTCTTTTTGTACTTCCATCTTTTTAATTATACTGACCACCTACCCCTGATTATTTCACTTGTTCCTTTTCGCTGTGATTTGTTTTCAGCATTGCATACCTTATGTGTTTCTGGAATTTGTCTCTTATCTTTAATGTTTCTGTCCTTCTTTTATTACTATTTTGTTCACAGAAACTGTTGTTAATACAAAAGCTTTAGCGAACATAAAACAATATTGAATTGTACCCCAGACACAAATTTCATTTAGAAATTAAATTATTTGTAGTCTTCATCTTATTAGTATCTCTTTTTGTTTTCTTAATGTAAATAGTTTTTTTTATGTTTTAAATTTATAATCCTTTTTCTATGTCTAACTTTGCCAAAGCAAATATTTTTGACAATTAAATGTTATGTTGTTTTATTGAAACATTTTAAACTCCTTAACAACACCCACATAAAGTGTAATCTGAAGTCTGATATTATCAGTGTTTTTAATTTGGAGATGGCCTGTTTCTCTGTGTGACTGCAGGTTATGAGGACGGCAGGATGGAGTTTCCAGACCACAGCAGACATTTACTCCAGTGTCTGAGCGAGCAGCGGCACCAGGGATTCCTATGTGACTCTACAGTGCTGGTGGGTGATGCCCAGTTTCGTGCCCACCGTGCTGTGTTGGCATCCTGCAGCATGTACTTTCACCTCTTCTACAAGGACCAGCTGGACAAGAGAGATGTGGTGCACCTCAACAGTGACATTGTCACAGCGCCAGCCTTTTCCCTGCTCCTGGAGTTCATGTATGAGGGCAAGCTGCAGTTCCAGGACCTTCCCGTAGAGGATGTGCTGGCAGCGGCCAGTTACTTGCACATGTATGACATTGTCAAAGTGTGTAAGAAACGTTTGAAGCAAAAGGCCACGGCAGAAGCAGACAGCACGCGCAGAGAGGATGATGGTGGGTCCAGCTGCTCTGATAAGGCCGACAGTCTATCAGAGGGGTCCACCGGCCGGCCGGCCACTGCTGACCTGCTGCACAGCGATGAAGAAGAGGAGGGGAAGGCCGAGGGAGGACCACTGTGGCTAAGGCTGCCTTCGGCAGACAGATCAGGGACACCAGCCATGGCCACCACAAGCCCAGGGCATGGCGAGGCAGAGGCGCAAGGTGGAGAAGGGCTAAGGGAAGGAGGGAAGCTGCTCTCCCCGGCCGGCAGTCCCACCAGCTCTACTGGATCACTGTCTCAGAGATCCCACCGCTCTGTGAGCTCTCGTGGTGGGCAGAGGGGCAGGAGGGTATCAAATGATGCAGCTGACTGTGTCCTGGACCTGTCAGTCAAGCCAATTGCTGGTAACAACCACAGTAACCACCACCAGTCCTACTTCAGTGGGGCAGCTACACCAGACAGCCTCCAAAGCCCATTGGCTGTGAGGGTGAAAGTGGAGAGGGGTGTGGCTTCAGATGAGGAAGAGGACCTTGGAGGCGGGGACTATGACATGGAGCACAGCGGGATCACCAAGGTGACAGTTCCCAGTGCCAACGGGGGCCTGGCGCACCACGGGGTCGGAGGTCCTCTTTCGGCCCAGAGGCGGCTCGGCCTGGAAGCCCACCTGTCTGCTCTGCGAGAGGCCTCTCTGGCCTCAGAGCTGGAGCGGGAAGAGAAACCTCCTGCCACGGCAGACGACGAGGACATACTAGGGGCTGACAACGAGCGTGCCCAGGCCGAGGTGGCCAGCATGGATAGCTCCCTGCTGCCCTATGTCTCTAATATGCTGTCAGCTCAACACACCCAGATCTTCATGTGCCCGCTGTGTAACAAGGTTTTTCCCTCCCCGCACATCCTTCAGCTTCACCTTAGCTCCCACTTTAGGGAGCAGGAGGGTATCCGCTCCAAGCCTGCCGGAGATGTCAATGTGCCCACCTGCACCATCTGCAGCAAGACCTTCTCCTGCATGTATACGCTGAAGCGCCACGAGCGGACACACTCCGGTGAGAAACCCTACACCTGCACCACCTGCGGCAAGAGCTTCCAGTACTCACACAACCTCAGCCGACACGCAGTGGTGCACACGCGTGAGAAGCCACACGCTTGCAAGTGGTGTGAGCGGCGCTTCACACAGTCGGGGGACCTCTACCGACATATCCGCAAGTTCCATTGCGAACTGGTCAACTCGCTGTCAGTGAAGAGTGAACCTCTGGCTCTGCCCAATGTCAGGGATTGGGCGATAGAGGACAGCTCCCAGGAACTGTGGAAGTAAAAACAGACTGCTGGGTTTGACAAACGGAAAAATATGGAGAGTGAAAGAAGGGCAGAGAGGCATGGGGAAGTGAAAGGGAGGCGGTAAAGTTTGATATTCGGGGTTTAAGTGAGTCATGTTCTTATGTGTCGCAAAATCTCATTGAATTGCACTTTAATAGCACATGAAAATGTTACTACTGAGTTCTTTTTTTTCTTGCTGTTTGGGGTCATTTTATTGTTTTCTCTGAACTCTTTATTTTTATTTGGCATAAGTTCTGTTTGGTGGTTTTCTTTGTCTTAGAACATGGGTCCCGGCAAGAATGTCTCGCCTTTTTGAAGAGTTTTTACTCTCCGTTTCATCTCAGACACAGCACTCCGACACTGACCAACGTGATTGGTCCCATTTCCACAGACAGCAACACCACTGCAAGAGTTCAGGTCGAACACACTGAACTAAAAAAGCATTACAATACACTAAACGGGTACTGTGATCACAATGAGTCGACACCACCACACACAGTTTGAAGAGGTGTGCGTGTGTGTGTGGTGTGTGCGACACTGCACTACTCTGGCAAAAATTTCACCTGACGTGTGCGAGTGTGTATGCGTGTGTTTTGTGTGTATTAATTTTATTTCCTACTGGCATAGCGGTGTCGTCGGCGAAGCGCTCCCCGCTCCTCTTGTTAAGCTCTTTGCTGTTGTGTGTTCACGGGAAAGCTGACTGACAGACAAACTGATGGCACTCATGCAATGCACAGCCTCCTTTTTTTCACTTCCAATCAATTTGAAGTATTTTCTAAAATGAAAAGACCTTTACAAATTATTATAATAATTAATATTATTATTGTTATTAATAGATTTTTTTTCTTAAATCTAGCTGGCAGTCTTTAAAACATCTCTTGTTGAAAAGGTATTTAATTTAAGGTTGTTGTATATTGTTCTGCTATAGTTTAAAACTTTAATCATCAATTTTTTTAAATTAATGATCATTATTATTATTATTATTATTATTATTATTATTATTATTTTGTTACCTTTTTTTGTAATGGGACCTGCTGTTGTTGCATGACGTCCAAACTTGTATATTTTGAAATAAAAATGTGAATTTGCTGTATTACTGTACACGTTGTAATTGATCAAATATTTGACAATGGGCTTTCCTTTTCTTTTCTTTGTGAATACTACTCCAGGGTGCGGTCTGTTGAAAAAATGAATATTATTCTCACAACTATGGGGGGAAAAATGCATGAAATTTAGATTTTGTCTTAAACCTTTAAGTTGTGGTTTTTGCATCGGGGAGAAATGTTTGAACATTACACACTTTGACAGTGAAAAGTTAGATTTTTTTGTTTTATTTCTACTTGTCGTAGGTCTGTCGCTGGGCTCCTAGAAGAAAGTTACCGAATGTGTTTTCGCCGGTTGTTGAAGCGATATGATGAAGCATTTTAAGCCTGTGTCTATATGCACTGATCTCTGCTGCATGCATGTCTGCGTGGGTGTGTGTGTGTGTGTGTGTGAGCGTGTGACTTGGTTATTACCGGTCAATTTAACCTACTGAAGATCTACATCCACCAAGCACTTCCTCCTCCTGCTCCTCCTCAGGCGTTAAATTTCTCCACTGCTGTATGTTTGTTTTCCATCTCTCATGACTCCATCCTCTCCAGTCCTAGATGCGGTCAAGCCATTTCTTGATTATTTCTGCTCATTGGGCACTTATTTCAGGTCTGCTGAGTGCAGTTTTGTGGCTCTGACTTGGCTAAAGTGTCACGGATACACAGACAGAGAAAGAAAGGAGGAGAGAGGCTGAAATAGAGCTGTCCTGCTGAAAGTTGAAGGGTCAGATATCTTTGTCGCACTGTTGCGTCATGTTGAGCCGAGCTGTGCCAAGCTGAGCGGGGTCATGCTGATTCAGTACATTTACCCCCCCCAGTCTCAGTGCAGTGCATATCACATTAGATGCAGCAGCGTGAATATGATAAGACATTTGTATGTGTGTGATTTCCACTTAAAACACAGCCCATACTTTGAGACAGATGGGAGACAATTGGCATGCCTGAATGCACCTTTTTAAGCTAAAAGACATAAAATCTGATTTTCGCTGAAAAGATGCCTTTATTAAAAAAACATTTCTGACACTATGGAAGTATTTGATACTGTAGAGCATTTAGAAATAGTTGTTTAAAATTGTATAAATTCTTGGAATTTATTGAATTTATCTGATGTCTTATTATATTTTGATCACATGATTGGAAACTTTTTTTTGTATGTGAATGTCGTGTTTGGGTTGGGTGCTGCATCAGTTTAATACTGTTTAATCATATTTTTAAATATTGTATCTCTACAAATGCTTGGCTATGATTTTTAAAAGAATAGTCAAATGAGATACAACAGATACTTACTTAAAAGCGAACGCTCCACATTTTCCCTCACTCGTGTGTGTGTGTGTGTGTGTGTGTGTGTGTGTGTGTGTGTGCATTCCCCCATTAATGTGCTTGTGTTGGGTGGGGTGGTCGTATGTGCCGCCCTGTCATCTGTTGGCACCTACACGCTTTGCCAATGCAACAGTGTGGGTGACATTACGGCAGTTTGCACCGCATCATCTCATTTTTATTTTTGTCAAACGTATTTCTTCACTGGCAGTGTTTCTGCATATGGGCTCACTCCATCCTGCTGTTGTTTTCATCATTACTGCTGTTTTATTTTTTGTTTTTTTTTGGGTTGTTCTGTTCCTCTGGTTGTACTTGACCGCCTTAAACTGCTGTAGTCCTGCTGTTTATTTTTATATATATATATATATATATATATATATATATATATATATATATATATATATATATATATATATATATATATATATATATATTATTTTTTTTTTAATTTTTTTTTTAAGTGTGGGGTGGAGTTGTGTGAATGATGTCAACTGCTCACGCCGCTGTGAAGTAATCACCCTGATGTGACATCTCCATCTTTTGCTGTGCTTACTTGAAAACAAAGGGGGGAGCTTTTTTTTTTAAGCAAGGTATAAAATTAAAATAGACAGTTTATGGGAAGTCAAAATGAGGTTCTGGGGGGTGGGGTGGGATGGGGGGTTAGTGAAATGACTGAATCTGTTTTTAAAAAGGACAATCATTGTCTTGGGAAAAACAAGCAGATTTTGATTGAGATATATTTGCTCCTTCTTGAGATTAAAACAATTCTTTGTGTTTCTTTTACGTTCCTTTTTCAGATCTAGTCATTTTTAGCTTTGACAATCATAGTTTTTTTTTTTTTTTTTGGTTTGTTTTTCTCAAAGGGAGTAAATTCTAATTGTGTTTAGTTTTGTAATTTTTTGGTGTGCTGTTGTTGACATTTTTAAATTGTGTGCAAACTGCAATAAATTATAAGAATCTTCAAATTCAACTTATGTGTGAAGTTTTGTCTTTCATGGATAATTTACATTGCGTGCAAATTGTCCTGCAGTAAATCTGCTCTTCTGCTCACATATCACTGGAAACCTTTAAAAGCACCTTACTCTATATGAACAAATCAGAAACTTGGTGTCATTAGTCATGTAAATGCAATGCTCACATGCACACAGAGGTTGCAGAAGGGCCAGTGCAGGAGAACTTGGCATCCTGTTCCCAAGTGACTTGTAATGTGGGTGGAAATTGTGTGTGTCTGTGTGTGAGATCTGTACAGCAACCGACACAGCACGACTGCCTGAACAGTTGCAGAGAGTGTGTCTTCTTAGTGTTTATTTGCGTGCTTGCACATCTCCTAATACTGTATATCTGCTGCAGTGGCTGAGGTGTAGGCTGCATTTGGGAAGGAAATGTGCAACAGCTTGTTGAGATATAACCCCCTGACACACACACACACACACCTTCCAAAGCTCCTCAAGTAGTTTTCCAGTAAAGAAATCAGCTTTAGCTAATGTCTTGCTGCTCAGTAAACCTGCTCGTACAGATGCATTAAAAGCCCCTGCACTCAGAGGCCAAGGAGCAGTGTTCTTTAGTCCACAGATGGTCTCTTCAGTAAGCCCCCAACATACACTCAAGCGATTAGATCAAGTCTAATCTTTGTGACATTGTCCGTTGTCTGAATAATGACTAATATTGGGTTAAGAAACTTGTGTTGTTGTCCGGTTCAGCCAAGTTTAAATATTTCTCCAAATAATTGAAACCTGAAACAGTACATGCATTTTATTGAGTGAGGTTGATGTTAAACCTAAAGTTGGGCCATTATTTCAGATACATCAAACATTTTTAAAGTTTTAGGAGATGTTGACTTCTATAAGTAAAATATTATGTTATGTTATGTTATGTTATAAGTCAGTGTTTTTGAGGTAGCTGCACTCAGCACTGCTTCCAGTCATCATTTCAGATGCACAGCAGACGTTATGATAACTGCTGTAGAAAACCCAGCAACCCTATCCTTTAGTTACGTGCTGCTTGGTGATCATTAATTGCAATCTGCAGTGTTGTAAGTGAACATCTGCTTGTAGACAAGTGCTCTCTCTCTCTCTCTCTCTCTCTCTCTCTCTCTCTCTCTCTCTCTCTCTCTCTCTCTCTCTCTCTCTCTCTCTCTCTCTCTCTCTCTCTCTCTCTCTCTCTCTCTCTCTCTCTGTGAGAAGGCCGTGCGAGGTTTGCTGTGAATGTAGGTCATTAATTTGTTTCTGTCCTTTGTTTACTTAAGGAAGGGGGACAAAGGGGCAGCTGCAGAACCATTTGGCTGTGCCCAAGGCGGGCCAGATCAACATGTTGGGAGGCTGAGACCAGCTTGGGCTCCTGTCTGGGGCCTGGGCCCCTGCACTCTGCTGCTTCGCGTGAGGGAGCGGCCTCTGCCAAGCTGCCAGTGAGGGCTGCTGAACTTGGGGGGGGGGGGAAGAGTTGTCATGTGGACTTGAAGCATCCTGATGTTTGACTGTTGTGTCTTATTTTTAAACCAGTCTCCAGCTCATCTCTCTCTGAACTGACATCTGCAGGTTTTGGCTGGGAAAACAATCTCCAGAACTTTGCTGCAGCCTTCAAAATCATTTCAAGACAGATGTTTTCATCTAAAAACAAAAGAGTCTACCAGACAGATATGATTCTAACTTCTTGCAAGTTTGTGTATCATTTCAAAAAAAAGAATTGCTGTTCTTATGCTGCATCAGATACCTGTTTGCTTTTTTTTACTGCACATAAAAAACTAAGCAGGTTAAACGTACAGCAAGAACAAGGCTTCATCACAAAGGCCACAACAAACAGGACCCAAGCTTTTAGCCTTGACAAGACGGCTACTTCACAAAGCAGTGCTAATAGCATTCATTCAAAGCTTGCATCGTTCTAATCCGGGAGAAAAGCCTTCTGTATCCTTTTCATGTTTTAGACTTGTTGATTCTCTGTGAAAAAGGAAGCACTCCCAGGCCAGGTCTACCCACGGAAGAATTGACAGGGAGAGAGAGAGCGAAAAGCAGTGTGTGTTTGTGTGTGTGTGTGTGTGTGTGCAAGTGATCGAGGATTGTCTGCATATTTAAAAGAGCCCCTTTGTCAAGCACTCAGCACAGCAGGACAGAAGGCAAGCAACAAGCGGCCCGCCTGCAAGCAGACAATACAGTGGCACTACACTGGCTGAAGGGAGGGGGAGTTGGGAAAATCGGGGGACACAGTGTCCCAGCAAGCCATCCATCCATCCAGCCACCCACTGCACCCTCCTCCCCCTTCCAGCAAACAAAAGGCGACGCAACTCGAACTTGAATATCTGTGTGTGTCTGTGAGAGGGGGGCCCCAAATACTTCTTACCCCAAACCCCCACCTCTCCAACCCCCCGCACACCCCTTTACATACACACACACACACACACACACGTATATATATTTATACATAAGAAAAACCCAGATTAGAGAATCATTCAGCAATTTACACACTTGCATGGACACACAGCTGTGCTTGCACACACACACCGGAAGAGCACAGGTTTGTATAACCTGCCATCTAGACACACACACACACATGTACACACGCACTCATACACAAACACAAAGGCCTCCAGCTGGTCTGTCTTTAGGGCTGGGCTGCGATGGGATTAAACAGTACTTGTGCTTTGTGTAATTCTTGTATGGAAGGAGAGCAGCTATGAACTCTTGCCTTAAGAGAGAGAAGAAAAAAGAGAGAAAGACGGGGAAAGACATAAACCTTTTAGGATTCAACTAAAGATGTGTCTAAGACGAAAAAAAGTCAGAATAATTGGATTTAAGGTAAAAGCAACAAAGAAGCTGTTCTGAAAGAAATAAAACCTCAATACTTCTGCCATCCTCTCCCAGCTGTGTGCGTGTCTGCCAGATAAGGGGCATTATCAGGGCGTGTCAGGTGGGTGTTGTTGGAAACTGCTGGCACTGAGACACGTGCACGACTCAGCACTTTATCATCTCCATAGTGACCTGATGGGTTCACGCAGGGAGGGGGTCTTTTAGTGACACAAACTTAACCTGCCGGGCCGCTGCTGTTGTTTGCTGTGTATATGTTAAAGGCGTTATTGTATGCGTGTGCATGTGTGTGCCGGACATCTGCTGCACCTGCCCACTGAGCTGCACACACACTTACGCACACACACAAAAAAACAAGCGAGCAGCAGTCAGCCAGCTGTGGTGTTGCGGGAAAATCAAATTCCCTCTCCCAGTCATGTCTTTCTCCTGCTGAAACACAGTGGAGACATGATGAAAGATGCACACACACACACACACACACACACACACACACACACACACACACTGTAAATTCTGGGTAATAGTTCAGATCCCTGTAGCTGCATGCTATATCTTACTATTGGTAGTGTAACAAATCAGAAAAGTCACAGACAGAGTTGATGTGTCACAGCGCTGTCAGTCAATACATTTTCAAATCAGTACAAACAACGAGCAGTATGTGTCTCAAATCCAAAGTCAGTTTATAATAACCATTATCTTCAAGTTTATGATTTAAAAGTTTGTGGTGACCGATTTAGAGAAGTTTCTCAGCAACATGTACAGCAACTTTTCAGATATGTGGTGACAATAGCAAGAACAGACTTATCTCATCTCAAAAAGAATGTCTGGGGAACACATTTATTTCATCATAAACAACATAACACACTCGTCCAAGCATTCACAAATGTTAGGAAACGAAAACAGATTTCAGTCTGTGATTTAAAGTGTAATTTATTTCTGTGATCAAATACCAGTAAAGGTACTTAGTGATTACATCTGGCACTTACAGTAAATGTTTCTGTAAAAACAAGCAGCTGAGGAACAAATTGGCATTTAAGAGGAAAGTGCTTTTGAAAACAATGAGAGGCAAAAGTGAAGTGTAGGGAAAATGGTGTTAACCATACTGATAGTGTGAAGAGCCAATATGTCAATTATAGTACAATGTGTTTCACTGTTGTTGCCCATCTCAGTCTCATTTCTTCCACAGTACCAGTAGGAACCAGTGAGTGTTTTATTAATATCTGAATAATACTGTACGACAAAATAATGCAAATCGCAGGCAGCTTAATAAAGTGTTACACAAAACAACAAACAAACAGCGATTCAATTAAAAATCTGAAAAGGTGTCAGGCATAACATTGAATCACGGCACATGAAAACAATAACACGCCTCTGGAGCCACAACTGAGGAACGTGTTCTGCAGAGTGACATGGTCTAACGTGCTACAATACCACATCAGAAGGTACAGTATGTGTGAGCAGGTAAGATGCAGGTTTTCTTTGAATGTAAACGTGGTATTTAAAAAGCAGGGCTGTGCACATCGTACAGGAGCCACTTTATTAGATACATCTGTACATAGTAATGCAATCCAATACTTTTACCATTTTCTAATTTCTTAGTTTTTAATTTGAAACTGTCAAAAAAGGGGATTATTCCACTAGGTGTTTATTATCGAGGTCATACTGAGTGGCGGAGTCGTACTGGAGTCCATTATATTAGGTGGTTCTAATGTTTTGGCCACCCTATTCAAAATGAATGAGGGCACTGTAGCATGTGTTTGGTGCATACTGGACTAAGGTGGGTACTGTATGTAATGCTGCTGCATATGAATAGGGAACTCTGTCTCTTGCAAATTATAGAAATGTGATATTTAGGACCAAAATGCATATGTAAACTCAAACTTTACAAACTATTGCTGGTACATTTGTTGAATACATGTTGACTAGAGGTGAACAGCTTGTGCATTTTCATTTTCAGGGTGCAGATTGAAGTTTATTTATTTATTTTTTTTACCTTGGCCTGTTGATGAGGAAACCGATTGCAGGAGCAGGATATAAATTTATGCATCAATATGTTGAAATATGTCCGTTGCACCATTTATTTGTGTATTTATCATACAGTCTATGTTTTCTTGACACAAGGAAAGACATCAGAAACGCTCTTGACAGCAGAGAGCATTAGAGGAGTTAACTAGCGCACATGCATGTATGTATGTATGTGTGCAGTCGGTGTGTGTGTTAGTGTGTGTTCTCTCACCCTGTGATGCCAACCTCTCCGCTCCCTCCCAGCTCTGGCCAGGCACGACCCATCTGTCACATACCTCCTTCCATCCCTTCTTCCACCCCACCCCCCATCCGCCGCGCTCTGTCCATCCCTCCCTCTGCGTTATCCATCCTTCTACTCCATCCCTTCTGTTTCTCTATCTGCCTCCATCTCTCCATCTCTGCCTGCATCTGCCACCCTCTTCCTTCCTCCGTTTACCTGTAAACCACGTTTCTCCTGTTAAGAAGTTCCCTGTCGGTGTTCGCCCACCTCCCTTTCACATCTCTCAGTTTTTATTGTCTAGATAAGCTTTTGTGCGTCTGAACAGGCTTGAATGAATCAAAACAAAAACATGTGGCCACTCCAGCTTGTGGAATAATAATAATAGTAATCATCAAAAGATAACACGATCCAGCCCCAGAGCTTTTTTCCATTGTAGCCTCAGCTTCTTGAGGCCAACATGGGACCCTGCAGGCTCATGTAGAGCCCTAAGGCCCAGTGTCACTGCTCCATGCTGAACCAAACTGATCCAATCTGGGCTAGAGAGACAGGGGTCCTGCCTAGGGAACTGGCACTGTCTGTGTGTATGTGTGTGTGTGTGTGTGTGAGTAGTGTAGCATCAGGGGTGTAGCCTGGGGTGTACTGGCATGGCTGTGCGTTGGATTATTGAAGGCAGCTTGGGACCATCTGTATGGTGGTAGAGAAGGAGAAGAGAAGCCGGCAAGGAGAGGAGAAATAGACCAAAGAGTGAAAGTGGGTTGTTAAAAGAGATGATTCACTTTCTTTGGTTTTTCTTTAAGATTTTTCTGTCGCTTTCTGTGTAAACAAATGCAACAGAACAGAGTTTAAACACCATGATTACACTGTGTGCTGTCAAGTCCGCTCTGTCAGTGTGGGACAAAGGTTCTCAAACAAGGGACCAGGACCCATCAATGTGGTAAGAGGATGTACATGAGAAGAAAACATAGTTCTGCTGCTCTGTACTACATGTTTTTTTTCTGTCATTTATGTTTCTATTGGTTTTTTATTGAATGCATTGCCATTAGGTTTGTGGTGCCTGGAAAATGATGTCTTTCCCAAATTAATTTGTCCGCCACAAGAGTAAATAAAATGTATTGATCCATTAACTTTTCATCAGGATGCTAGTAAAGCTATCTTTTTACAATAGTTTTAAAACAGCTTTTTGTGCTTATAGGTTCAGTATCAATGCACGTGGTGAATTGTCACTAAAGATTTGTATAAGGTTTTTCCATTGGAAGGAAATGTCAGAAGTAACTCAAGGAATTATGTTGTTGATGTCTGTCTAACTTCAGTTTGTATGAGAATTTATCGGAAATAAACATTTGAGCACACTACATTAGGTGTACTTTTCTAAAAGTGATATCAAATAGTTTAAAATACACGAGGACTATTGGGGCTCAGAAACAAATTTACCGATTTATGGCAACTGGGATGAATGACTTTTTGTAAATGTTTTTCTTTTCACAGGTGACCTAGTTCCCTCTTCCTAAAAGCTGAAGCTGAAATGTTCAAGTCACAGGTTGCAGTGATAGTGATAGTCTGCAGAAACTACTTAATCTGTGCAGGGCTTCAAATGTTTCCCTCTACACACCAAGTGAGAGGTGGGTGCAGCCTGGACAGCATCTGTAGCATCATAATTTAGGCTTGTGACAGCGGACGAGACTTGAGTCTGTACGCTGATGGTGGCAGTGTGGAGCCAGCAGGTGATGGATGGAAACTTTCAGTTATGTCTCCTTTGACATCCTGGAGGTTTTGGCAAAATGTGAGAAATGGATGGAAAAGCAGAAAGGTGGGGGAAATGTTGTTTTTTTTAAATAACACTGACAAAGAAACATGATCTTTACCCAGTCCTCTCGTAAGGCCAGGATAAGTGTGTCTGATCGATGCATTGCTATAACCCTGGACCCTTTTCTGTGAATAACTTTGCAAATGGTAGGGCTGCTTGAAAAGCTTTTACTGTATATCTAAAAAAATCCCATTGCTGTACCTTCTCCATCAATTTTAGATCATATAAAACAGAAAAGGACCAAGTTTAGTTGTGTAGCTCATCCAAGGGAAGCCCTTTGGATGAATAAACATGTAGCTCAACATTAAAGACACTTACGTGTGTGTGTGTGTGTGTGTGTGTGTGTGTGCGTGTGTGCAGATACTGTAGTAGATCTTTCAGAAGGTCTTCTAAAGCAGGCAGACAGGCTGGCAAGCAGCTGTGACTGAAACTCCTTTTCTTACACACACAGAGACTCACACAAACCTAGGGGCTCACACACACACACACACACACACACACACACACACACACACACACACACACACACACACAAACACAAGCTGTTTTGCTTAACGACTGAACGACTGGGCTGCTCCGGAGCACATCTGCACTCTGCATTATCATTAGCTCTCTCTCGCATCCCCAGGATCGCTGACAAAGTGAACAATACCGACAATCACCCCCATCAGCTGCGGCCATATGGGCGCCATCCATAGCTGTAGCCCTCCCTGGCTGGCTGGCTGGCTGGTTCGTTTGCTGGGTGGAGGAGGAGGTGAAGGGGTAGGGTTGGTGGTGTTTGGGGTAGAGGAGTGGGAGGCATGGCAGAAATTGTACCAGCATCTGTTTGGCACTCACTTGCTCACTTGGCCATTTTTGAAGATGAGTCGATCGCACAGGCGACGAAGAAAGTTTCTTTCTGGTGTCATCGCAACAATCCTGACGTGGGTGTGTGTCATCTATTCTCTAATTGTCTTCCTTTTCTACCCATCTCATTTATTACTTCTCCTTTAGCTGCCTCCCTCCATGATTCACCTTCCCTCCCCTGGACAGTTAAATATATTGCCAGGTACGCTGCTGTCGGCTGCGTCTTGTAATTGCCACCACCTTAATCCTCCATCCTAATGGGCTTGGGGGGAAGGGAAGGAGAAATGCGTATGTGTGTGTGTGTATGTGTTTGTGGTGGGGGAGTCGGCCCAGATGGCACAACAAGGTGCGCTCCACCACTCTTCTGCTAGATCCCCAAATCTCTCCCTTCCTGTGGCCCTCTCTCTTTCTCTCTGTCTTCTCTCCTCCTTGTCTTTCCTCCCTCCTGGACTTTGAACCCAGCTGGCGGAGGTGTTTTTTCTGGGATCAGCAGCAGAATCCTTCACTGCTGTTCTAATTATCTTTCAACTCCAAACCCCAACTGTATATCATTCTTTTATATCCACATTGCTCTGTAACTTCGTTCTCTCTCTTTGCATTTCTTCTTCTCTCCGTCTGATGGATCATAAGCAGAAGCTTCAGTTGCTCCTTGGAGATTTTTGAGAAACACGACACTTCACAGCACGTGTCACCTTGAGATTAGTGTCTGTTGATGCATGGTCCTGGTCTGTAGGTGTTTCTGCGGCTGTTTCTGTGGAAATACCACAATGCTGACAACAGGTGTAACAATTAATTGATTCCGCTTTTCCTTTTCCACTTCCTGCACCTCTGCTGAGGAGTTGCTTCAAACCTTGGAGGAATTATCTGGAAAAACTTGCAGCAAACTAAAGAATCAGAGGGATTATAAATTCACTTTGGCTGGGTGCAGAAAGCCAAGTGTTTTTTTTTTTTTTTTTGCACTCCTTCTAATGTATAATATGGCAGATAGCTCCAGGAAGTTATATATCATTTAACACTTATTTAATCAATGTTAAATAATCATACAAACATTAATGAACATTTCGCTTTAACTGGGAAAGCGAAGGATCGTTTGAATCAGTAAATACCAAAGATCACAAACTCTGAATATGATAACAACTTAAAAAAACACTTCACACTGTCTAATATTAACTCCCCTTTTAGTTTTGTTTTGGATTCCATTAACTCCTGTGGGAATCGTCTGGGTCTTTATCTCCTAAATGCTCCACTATGTTCACCAGTGAGTCATTATCTGAGTCTGTATGTTGTTTAGTGTTGGGATGTTGGTGTACAGTGGGATTATCACTGAGCTATTTTACTGAAAACAGCTTCGTCCTCCAGTTGCTGCTGCTGTTAGACGCGCTGTTGAGTGAGTTGAGAATGAAGCAAAACAGAAAAGACTAAGACCTAACCCTAACCCTAAGTGCCAAGAAACAACAACATCAGATCCCGATTATCGCTATTGTGTCACCTCATTTCCAGAGGTGGTACAATTATGAAGTATTTTTATAATTCATTACTCTTACTTTTTACTCCACTATAATTCATTGGTATGTATTTAACTTTTTACTCCCTACACACCACACTACTATTTTCCGGTTATACTTTGTAGATGTAGAGCCTAATACAAAAATAATAATTAACTAATAAATGATGTTGCTATAGTTAGAAAGGAACCACCTGTCAATAAATAAAGTGGTTAAAAAACAGCTCTACTTTTCCAGATGCTGTTTTTGTTGTTCTCCAATAGAGTTTTTGTCACTTATTTATCAGATTTTTTACAAATTACTCCAATATTACTCCTCATATGTATCAACCCTTGAGAGTTTGTTTGTGTGGAGTTCACAATAAATATCATTGCCTTTTAAAAAGCTTCATTTTACTAGAATACCTTTGCTTTTTATTGCTACTAACCAAAGGGTCAATTTCTAAATACAAGAAATCCAATAAATTATGAATTTTAAGTAAATACTGAGATATCCAAGGTCTTCCCTGAAAGAGACGGTGTCCAGATGGGAGGTTGTGTTGTTCTAAAACCTCTACTTTTCAGCATTGATGGTGTCTTTCCAGATGTGTAAGCTGCCCACACCGTAGGTGCTAATGCACCCCCATACCATCAGAGATGCTTTGGCTTTGGAACTTTCTGCTGATAACAAGGTGGATGGGCCCTCTCATGTTTAGTCTGCAGGACACAGAATCCATGGTTTTCAAAAGAATTTTACATTTTGATTCATCTGACCACAGAACAATTTTCCATTTTGCCTCAGACTATTTTCAATTAGCTTTGGCCCTCAGAACATGGAGGCGTTTCTGGATTTTGTTCACATGTGGTTTCTTCTTTGCATGATACATGCCTGTTTTTAAAAGCACTGCTGCCTGAAGGCACGAAGATCACGCACATGCAGTAAAAATTTTCGGAAATTGTTCCACAATTCTTAGAAGCAGTTTGTCGCTGATTGGTGACCCTCTGCCCATCCTTACCTTCGAGAAGCTCTGCCTCTCTGAAATGCTTCTTTTATACCATGTTACTATGTTTTAGTCATGGTACTGACCTGTTGCCAATTAACCTAATTCCAGCCTTTTGTTGCCCCTGTTCTAAATTTTTTGAGCTGTGTTGCTGCCATCAAATTTAAAAAGCAGTTTCAACATCTGATATGTCTGTCCTATTGGGAATAAAATATGGGTTGATGAGATTTGCAAATCATTGCAAATCATTGTTTTTATTTACGTTTTACGTGTTTTTATTTTATTTTGCTTTTTTTTTTTTACTTTTTTGGAATTGTGGTTGTACATTTAACAGTATGTACCTTGTACTTGAGTAAATAATGTGAAGTGGTACTGCTATTAATAGTGGAGTACTTTGTAGTGGAAGACTTGCACCTTTATTTGACTATTGAGCTTAGGTACTTCTGTTCTCCTCTGAAAATACTGATTAATTCAGCTTTAAAAAGTCTATAAACTCACGATAATTGACTTCAGGAAATGCTCATGTTGATTTGGGATCCCAGAATGTTCACGTTAGAGATTTGTGGTTTGTACAGGTGACATTTCTCAGAGGTGCCATAAATTCCCAATTCTCTTAACATCCATTTGCTCTCAGCTGTCAACCCCTGGTGTTTTTCCAGTTGCCACATGAGTTTTACCATTGGGGCCACATTTGGTTTCCTTTCTGTGGGTTAGCTGTTTGTCTGCTTACAGGCTTTTATTCTGGTAAGACAAGAACAAGACAAACCAGCTCTCAACCTCTGCCTGCACAGGTGTGTGTATACATAGAAGGGGAGGAACACTCAGGTGTGCATATACAGACAGACAAAATGCTTGCATGTGTGTGAGCGTAAGGTTGTGAGCGAACCCCATCTTTCTTTATCCCCACACCCACCCGAACAGAAGAAGCACCTCCTGGGCAAATATTTCAAGTCAAAACAGGCTGAGCCCATAAAAAGTTGAGAGGTGGTGGTGGTGTGGCTACATCTGTCAGGGAGGTGGGAGGTGGGAGGGGGAGATGAGAGGACAGAACTGGGGGAGCAGAGGGATGGCAGCAGCTGTCGAAAGGAGTCTGGACACCGCTGACGCCAACACCTCTCCACACTGGGAACAAGCGGCTAGCAAATGTCCAGCCACAGCCCGTCAAACACACATAAGATCACACACATATAGAAACATGTGTAAATGTACTGTATGTATTTGTGCAATTAGCTTTTTAACAGACACACACACATACCTAACCCAGTGCTTTGTAGCTCACCACACCCCTTTCCTCTGGCTCACCCCCATCTGTTGCCTCCCTGGGGAGTGTGTGCATGCATCTGTGTATGTGTATGAGTAAGGGTAGGAGGTCAGGGGAGGGGACAGGCAGGCGTTGGCCCCGGCTGCCCATTGATCAACAGCTGCTCTGCTTCTCATGCTGAGCTGGACGGCTAGGAAGGCGACAGCAGCTGGGATGGGGAGAAGATAAAGCTGAGGGCCAGAGGCTGGGACCTGGGCTTGGAGTTGAGGTTGAAGATGGGGGCGGTCAGAGCTTACAGGCCCCAACTGGGAGAGTGGCTGAGGCTGGAGCTGGGGCCACGGTAAAGGCCAGACATGAGCGAGTTTTCACCTGAAGGATGGGAGGCAGTAGGATACACAGGATGGGCATGGGGTGCCAGAGATAGGCAGCAAGATTTTGGACAGCAGCCAGAGCAGGGGAAGCTGCTTGAAACTGAATTGGTGGTGGTATCTAAAAACAAAATGTTCTTATCTCTTCCCACTGACCACCACCCATAACTCACGTCATAATAATGTTTGTGAATGAATAGTGCAAAAGGAAAAAAAATGGATCTCAGTTTTAAACAATCTCTCCCCACATACAGCACATTCATGATGGTGCACTTGAAGCACAAATGCACATAAGAAGGGACAAGAGGTGTTTGCAATGTAAAAATGAAAGCGTCAGGTAGAAATTCAAATTCTGCATCATATGTTCTTACCTCCAAACATCTCTCCGGCTTTGGCTGGCTGGGCATATTGTTAGTTTTGGAAAGAATTTGTTCCAAAATATGCTGTAAGATATGTGTGGTTGGGTCCCAGAAAGTTTCAAGCATTGAAATGCCTTAAAGACAGGGGGGGAAGATGAATATGCATGTTATAATAATGCAGCAAATTTGTCTCCCAGAAATTAGAAATGTGTTGAGATCATTTATCACTGTGCTTAGTATTGCGGAGGTGCATGAAAAACATTTTGGCTATAAGGTATAAAGATTTTGTTCACTAGACCTTCATTTGGACAAACATTTAACAAACAGTTATCACATAAATGACAATAACATTAACATTAACATTAACATTAACATTAACATTAACATTAACAATATGGTTCCTAATTCATATTTTAAAAATAAATTAAAAAGGCTAAAAAATACTTTCTGGTTGTTAACTTATATTCACATAGAAGTGAATATAAGTCATAGAAAACATTTTTAAAAAGCTGCTTTCCTACTTGAGTGTGTTTGAAAAAGTCAAGTATTTTAAAGACCGAAGATTAAATTAAAGTCAAGTTGATCCTGTGTTTGTTTAGGCTGAGGCTTGTTGTTACTGTGAGACAAAATGACTGAATGGTGAGCAAAGAAAAGCTTGTGAATGTCAGGAAGCTTTTTTAATCGACATGTATGTCTTTTTCTTTGGGCAAAAACTCTTTTGACTTTCCTGCTGGGTGGCAGTTTGTGCTGTGTGTGGTTTGAGACTTAGCAGGAGCTGATATAAGAGCTGGCAGCTGTTAATAGTGCTGGCCGTCACAAATCAGCTGTGTTCGAGCTCTTTTACACAGTGGCTGTGGTTCAGGGGCTGAGGAGGGAGGAACTGGAAAGAGGTGGAAAGAAGAACAGAAGCAGGTGAGGGGAGGTCAAACCAGCTTCATAGGTTTTTACTGCCACACATTCCACAGAGAGGTTAGAGTCATGGGTCAGCGGTGGTTCACTGGGTTACTGTAAAACTGGTCTGTCTGATCTTTATTTCACACACGAACACACGAGTGACCTACATCCTTCTACTTGTTGATCTTTGCACACACGCCTTAACAAAGAGACAGAAAGTTGTCAGGAAAGTCCACATTTTGCATCTTTATCCCATACAGCATAAGCCAGGCTCTCCCGGGTTCCTAAAGGACGAGTTCAACATTTTTCTCGGAGTCAGATGAGAAGATCATTGCCAATTTTACAGCTGTAAATCTAATGTAGAGCTGGAGCCAGGAGCTTGTTGGATTAGTCTGGCACAAAGACTAGAAACAGCACAATCTTACAATCAACACCTCAAAAGCTCTATGGTGAATGTGTCCAAATCCAGTTGTGACAGTTTGTATTATGGTTTGTTTTCAATCTGAATGAATCCTCCAAAGGTTAAACCTGCATCAGTATTTTTATATTAAAATCTTAGGTAACTACATGTACAAGGCCAACCAGGTGTTGGGAGCATTTTAGCATTTTTTAGGTGGTTGTTTTGGTTTTATGTCCTGCAACTTTACTGTTTTGGTTCACTGACGCCACACTCACTTCCTTTCCAGCTGCAGCAGGAAGCTGCTTTCAGTAAAACGCTCACATAAACTTGATTGCACACTACCAAACTAACACCAAACACCATACAAAAACATTTCAGGAACACATGGGCTCAGGAACACCTGCGTAAACCATTGTCATTGAACATGGTTTCTCAGTCCATCCAAAATGCAGGTTAAAATTCCACCTTACACAGAAACAACCATAGCCTTTATAAACAAAATCCAGAAAGGTTGCTGTCTTCTGTAGTGGAAAACTGTTTACTTTTCAAATTTTGAAATTGTTTTTGGAAACCATGGATGGATGTCCTGCGGACTAAACATGAGAGGGACCATCCAGCTTGTTATATTATATATTGTGAATAAAATATGGGTTGATGAGATTTACAAATCATTGCATTCTGTTTTTATTTACGTTTATACATCATCCCAACTTATTTGGAATTGGGGTTGTATTTAAAAAATTTTTTCACACTTTCAATGCTTTTAAAAGATTAGCAAATAATTAAAAAACTGTTTTACTTATCACATTTTTTGCAGCGTCCCAGATTTTTGGGAAATTGGGTTGTAGGTGAGGTGCATGTGTGTAATAACGCCACAGTTGGCCGAAGGAGAAAACTAATTTGCTTGTCCATTTACTCAGCTTCCCTTTGCAGCACAATGCAGCGGCAGGCAGTGGACAAAGAGGCCTCACTGTGGCATTCAAATCGAGGAGGGAAGAGGAGGGGAGCAGCAGTGCATGGGAAGGATGAAGGTTGTGTTAGAAGTGTAGAGAGGGTTGAGTGGTACAAGAAGGGGAGGAGGTGATAGATGATGAGGGGTGAAGAGGAGGGAGGGATAGATGGACAAAAAAATTAGTGCACACCCGACCCAAATCATGGGGCAGTGGTGCTCTCTCATCGCACAATACAGAGAAAGATCTAGGCTTAGTGCCAGATGCCACAATGTGTGTGTGTTTTGTGTGATTCAAGGTGACACAGTGTATTTAACAGGACGGCCGCACTCTGGATGGCTGTGGAGCTTTTGTACACAAGGCAGCTAATGTCCATGTTGTTTAATCATTTATTTGTTTTACTGGTCTTTTACTAAAAGCTGGATGCATCGGAGTGGATTCTGCATGTTGTGTTTGTGGGCTCTTAGAGGTTGTTGGTGCATTCAGATGTAGTCAAATAGGGAGAGGAAGCTCGGTGAAGGCAGGGAAATGAGCTGCAGGTGAGGCCGTGATCAAAGCCAACCTGTGGTCACAGAGTAATGATAAACACTAACAGAGAGGACAGGGATGTAAACAGCCCGTTGACTAATTTTAAATAATATTATTTATGTGAGTCTTGTTTAACCTTTAGTGGAACAATCTATAAAATTATTTATGTCTTGCTTAAAAATAATAATAACCCTTCTTATCTAGAATTCATCATCTCTCATGTTGGTAGTTCATAGGAGGTAAGTAGCATTCACCATTTGCAGTCAAAGGCCTCCCTCTAGTGCTCACAAAGAAAATAACAAAAATTATCTGACTGCTCTTAAGAAAGACGGGACTGTACTGACCATAAGTCTTTTACTATTACACTGATTAATAGAGGCATAAATAATATTGCAAAAAAAAAACAGATTTCTACAGAAACATCTGCAAGATGAGGAATTCATGGTATAAAGAAAACAAACCAGTGCTGTCAACACAATGCACATACATCTAAAATTTTCTCGCTGATTCTTATACAAAAATAAAATGCCTTTTCTGGAAATGGGGTTCATAACCAATCAATGGAGTTACACAAACTACACAGTCCTCAGTTATTTGTGACTTAAGACCAAATATTTACTGTGCTGCTTCCAATATAAAGTTGACCACTGATTTTGTTTGTGGGCATAAAGGACAGATCTGAGACAAACAAATGAAGCAATTTCATTAACAAAATCATCACATCTCCTTGTTTGACAGGCTGCCACACTTTCACTCTATATTTCCTTACTGTGAAAAACATACTAAAAGAGATATACTCAAGTTTGATGTGTTTGTATGAAAGCTGCGGTCCGGTTGTCAAAGCAAATGTAAAAAAAAAAAACTGGTCACCTTAGTGTAAACAAAATGAAAAAGATTATATAGCCATACTTCTTCTAATATTGTAATTATTAGAAATAAGTCTCTGGTCAGAGACATTTTACATTTATGGAAAACAGATCATTAAAACAATGACTGATCAATGGACCCTTCAGTTATCAGTAACACCTATTGTTTCCTGCAATGACAACTGAAAATGTTTTAGAAATTACTCAATGTTGCAGTGGTATCTGAGGCAAAAATATCAGGATTTGTTATAAACACATTTATTTATAAATTAACAATGTTTCAAATTATTATTTTTTTTAAATGTCATACTTTCTAGCAGTAGGAGGAGGAATAGTTACCTAGCTGCCACAAAAGATGGACACAGATACATAGAAAGAGTAAATGGATGAGTTTAATGTGTTTTTTTTACACCTCTCAAAACCCCACCAACATTACAAAGATGACCTCTGCAGCTAAACATTGTTTAAATGTACAGAACCTAAAGTTTACAGAGAAATCAAATGTCATGTCAGGATATATGTTTGCAGAACTGTGGTTTTTCTTTAGTGAAAACTAATTAAAGCATAAAACAGTTCGTAAAGGAGTTAAATGATGAACAAGAGTCAACACGCATTAAGCAGTTTTGTGTGTGTAGCCTAAAACATTCATTTAATCTTAACCAGATGCCAAGGAATCTCTGAAATTTGGCAGTGAGAGCGTTTCCCTGCTTACCTCCCTCGCCTCCACCACTAGAGGGCTGAGAGGAGCAACACTGTGTTTTATTATCAAACAGAGCAACTTGGCTTCTAACCAATGGAAAACTGACTTAAAGCAAATACATACATGTTATGTTCATACTAGAATTATGCATTGGAATAAATGTCCCAAAATGTGTAACTGAAGTTTATGATGTAAAACAAAAACAAAATAAAGACTGATTGACCGGTCTTCAAAAGTGTGATTTAAAAAAGTTTATGCAATCCAGTTATTATAATATGACTTCAATATGGAACAATTACTTTTCTAATAAAGTGGTTTAACTGATACATTTGTGGCAACCAAACTTTCTGCACATAGTTTTGTTTCAGATTTTCTTTTCACCTTCATCTATAATCAGACCAGACATCTGGGGCTCATTAAAGGGGCACTCCACCAATTATCAAAATATATTTCAGTTTGCAACCAGAAATCTGTGAAAACAGCTCATCTGTGGCAATCAAGGAGCTTTCCAAAGCATAGATAAACACTCACTGGCCACTTCATTAGGTACACCTGCACAAACTAATGTAATCCAATACATTAGATTATGCAGGTGTACCTAATGAAGCGGACAGTAGTATATCAAAACTTTGCTTCAAAGTTGTGAGTAGTATATCCATCTTGAAACAGCGACATCAGCCAAACCCCTGATCATATAAATAAATACACATATAATGCAAACACATTTTTATTTTATTGTCAATGCATAGTATTTAATTTGATTTGCTCATGTAAACTCTGACAAACATTGATAATCTAACATATTTCTACCATCTTTCTAAACCTTTTGTGGTGACTTCTTGTGCCTTAAATATATAAGTAATCTACGTTTGGCTCGTGGAGAATTTGAAAGTGTTAGGCGCAGTCAGTATGATGTGATGGTACTACAAATGGCTGTGGCACCTGGACTCCTGAAAGCTTTATTAGGCTTCAAATTTTACAGATATGTGGAACGTAGAGCTTTCTTTCTCACTGTGTCAAATTAACTAAAGAGTGTGGAAAAGCGGTGTTTGCACGCAGGAAGGAATGGGTTGAGAATATTGTCAGGGGTGTTGTGTGATAAAAGCGTATCAGTGAGAATGAAAGGAAAGGTGTTTAAGACTGTGGTGAGACCAGAGATGTTGTTCGGCTTAGAGACGGTGGCACTGACGAAAAGACAGGAGGCAGAGCTGGAGGTAGCGTAGCTTAAGATGTTGAGGTTCTTTTTGGGAGTGACAAGGATGGACAGGATCAGGAATGAGAACATCAGAGGGACAGCTCATGTTAGAAGTTTTGGAGTTAAAGTCAGAGAGGCCAGATTGAGGCGGTTTGGACATGTTCAGAGGAGAGACTGAATATATCAGTAGAAGGATGCTGAGGTTGGAGATGCCAGGCAGGAGGTCTAGAGGAAGACCAAAGAGGAGATTTGTAGATGTAGTGAGAGAGGACATGAAGTTAGTTGGTGTGAGAGAAGAGGATGCAGAGGATAGAGTTCGATGGAGGCACATGATTAACTGTGGTGACCCCTGAAAGGGAACAGCCCAAAGGAAATGAAGATGAGGAAAGAATTTAAACAGCAGAAGATGTGCTAGTTTTTACATTTTATTTTTAAAGTTGTTTCTTGTGACTCCCCTGACCCTTTTGAGAATCCCTGGAGTACCCCTTTAACACAACCCAAATATCTGTTGGTAGACACTTTACCAGAAAGATGTATTACAAGGTCTTAAGAAATCAATGGTAATAATATTGTAAACAATGACAAGAATGTGTATGAACAGATTTTCATTTGAATTCTTATATTAGATTCTCTGTACTGAAAACTCACCTGCTAAAATTAAACTGGAAAACATGAGCATAGTGTGAGATGACATGCATCATTTCAGCAACAGAATTCAGTGGAAGCAATCTCAAGCTACAACAATGTCAAAATGACTTTTTGGTTGAATGACAAGGCAATATGACAAGTAATTTGTCTAATGACAAAAAAAAAGAAGAAAAAAAAACCCACAAAGACACATTTAAATATTAAAAGATCCCTTTAACATGTCAGGATATACACTGCACCTGGCAGAAAAAAACTAAATATAAATCAGCAGGTATCTAAAGTGCAGAGGTTAAAACTTTTAAACTGATTTACACCAAACTGGCACAGCGCATTTAAAACACACAAAACATAATTGAACATATGGACAGTTCCTCCAGGCAGCGATCCCCTGTCTGTATCTGTGTGTGTTTCTATACGTCTAGTTCATTCCCAGATGTCTGCACTCAACCTGATGACAGCTGGTGTTCACTTCTAAAATAGAAAGCTACAACACATTAGGACAATTTAAAGATAGACGTGGAAATGTTATTCTAAAAGATTACAACTGTTAAAAATCCAGACGGAGACTTTGGGAACCGGCCTGATGGGCGTCTGATCCAGAGAGGTCCAGATTGATGATACAGTGGTAAAGCGTTAAGAAGAGACATGATGGTCGTGTCTCTGCCAAAGAGTTGAGACAGGTAGATAGGCTGTGTGTGTGTGTGTGTGTGTGTGTGAGTGTGTGTGAGAGAGAGAGAGAGAGAGAGCGCGCGCGCGTGCATGCGTGTGTGTAAGATCGTGTGGTCTTTGCTTGCGTTTCCCGCTTCCTCCATTTAGAACAGCTGGATCATGGACTCCCGAGACTTGCCCACTCCAATCCATTTGACTGTGAAAACAGAGAAGCAGAGGTGTGGGTGCTCATCTCCCATATCTGGAGCCTGGATCTGTAAAATCAGTCTGTGCCCACACTCAAGAAACAAGCTTACGCAGACAGAAACAGCATTTACAGACTGTAAATCCGCACCTGTCGTTACCTAAAAATGCTATTATCGTATGTAAAAACAAAAAAGCTTGATGCTGGTAGATTTCCATTTGTATGTCACCAATTTATTCTATAGATTCTATATTATTCTGTGTGTGTGTGTGTGTGTGTGTGTGTGTGTGTGTGTGTGTGTGTGTGTGTGTGTGTGTGTGTGTGTGTGTGTGTGTGTGTGTGTGTGTGTGTGTTCATACCAGGCACTCCCACATGCTCCTCAATGAAGTGAACATATTTCTGAGCATTCTCAGGCAGCTCCTCGAAGCTTCTAGCAGCTGAGGTGTCGCTGTTCCAGCCGGGTAACGTCTCATACTCAACTTCCACACGCTGCAACACCTCTTGATTGGCTGGCAAACAATCAATGAGAAGCGTTGAGTGAAAGGGGAGAAATAACACCATTAGCTTTACAGGAGATGGCAATCAAACAGCCACAACCCCAGTTCAAATGCCTGATGCTAAAAATAGGGGGAAAAGTTTTGCTATTTAAGGCAGAGATGCAGCATCTCCACTTTCTCACTGAGAATGACCTCAGTCCTTATGGTAAAACTTAGTGAGGGTGTCACCCACTTTTTCCACATCATTTGTGGGTTCTGTATGAGAGAAAGCTAAAGTTTTCTTTAAATTTTAACTATTTACCTTTACTTAAGACTAATTACACATGTCTTAGCCAGCAGACTACACCACCGCTGAACTAGAAGGTGTTTTATCATTAGTGTGTTTTATTTTAGTTGACCTCTAGCAGCTGTAGCAGTTATAACGGGAGACAGCCATTTGTTTGTTGTACTCCTCATTAACACAAGTTGGAATAAATGGGCATGTTATTATAAAGTAGGTCTCAATGTAATATTTTTAATGTTCCATTTGTCACACTTTAAAAAAATCAAACCCACTGCAACACTTACAGATTGTATAACAACTTTACTGTTATTTGTCACATTTTCACATAAAATGTGTAAAACAAAGAAATTCAGAATATTTCCTTAAACCAAAAACTTTGTCTCTAAAATGGGTCAGCTCCACATTTATGGCACACCTTAAGACCAAATAACTAAAAGAAAAAACAAACAAACCAACAACAACAACAAAAAAAAAATAGAAAATGATGTAATAACATCCTCTACTGTTGTCTCAAAGTAGGACAATAGGAAAGAAAGGAACAGTTTTTAAAAAAAAGTCTTAGCTTTTCAATTATTCTTTACTTTAATACCTATACAGCCACTCATTCACACACCAGCTCACCTGGAAAGTGAGGTATAGTTTGGTTGTCGACTTGGTATGCTACGCCTACTTTAATCTCTGGGAACACGTCAAGTATGTCCAGCTTGGTGAGTGCTAAACTGGGAGGGAAAAAGAAACCAGAAGGTTACAAGTATGTACCCCCAGACAGCAGAACTTCATACTGTATAGATACAATAGTTCACTCTGTTGAACGGCTTATAACCAACAATAATCTGAGTAGACAGAAAAGACTCACGCAGTAAAACCATTGATCATGTGTGCATACTGGATGAGGACCAGATCCAGCCAACCACATCGCCTCTTCCTGCCCGTGGTCACGCCCACCTCCTTCCCCCGAGTCTGAAGAAGCTCTCCAATCTCCTGAAGACAAGAACTGCCCATGAGGCCTTTGCTGCTGCTGCTGCTGCTCCCTGACTTGTTTGAAGAGCTTTATAGTGTTCTATGAGAGGTTTTCACAATTTACATTTGTGAGCATGTCACAGACTTTTTTGACCTTCACAAACTAAGTTAACTTCAGCCAGTTATTGGCATAAGTGTAACTAGATCTCCTCTGTGCATTGCTTATGGAAAAAAGTCAGCACACCCTGTTTTGAACATGAAAATATGTGAAAATACTTTTCACTGTATGAAATAAAACAGTGATACTCATTGTGACAATATAGTGTAAAGACTTAACACATGTGACCTGAAAGTGGCACATTTTACAAGTTTTAAACAGTTTCTTCTTGTCAGCAACAAGTACAACAAGTAAAAATTCTATAGTCATTGACAGCCATATCCTGTACTGTATAAATCAGGATTTAGAGCACTAATGTTTCATGTTTGCATATTAATGAAGTTGCTGTTTCTCTGCTTACATTGTCCTGCTCTGAAGGGAAAGCTCCGATTCCCACTCTGGTAGTGTACGCCTTAACAACCCCGTAAACCTCCCCGACGTTCTGAGGTGGCATGCCAAGACCTGTACACACCCCGCCCACTGTGCAGTTGGAGGACGTCACAAATGGGTACGTCCCTGCAATGAAAAAGAGTGAAGTTCTCAGTGTGTTCTCAGATGCTTTGAGCCATGCAGCTGAAAACAAATGTAGAAAGATTCATCGAAAACAGAAAAGGTCTCACACTGTGGGTGCTCCCAATGTTGAGACAATTACCTCCTCCCAACACGTGAATGACAACATCCATTCTCTCCTTGTCTAGGGGACACTCACAATCTCAGTAAAACTGGCCAGAACTACATGAAAAAAGGTAATACTAATGCATACTAGGGGTGTAATAGTTTGAAACAGATAGAAAAATTGCAACACAAATGTCCATAGTCTCAATAGTGTTTGTTAATGTTCAAAACTTTGGCATTATTTCTTATTATAAATTAGAAACCATTACGTTATGAAATATTAGCAAAGTGCATTTTCTGTTAGCAATGTGCCCACGGTACCACAAACAGTCAGTGGATTTTTCTTTAATGTTGAAACAAACTATTCTGTGGCAACTTCTGGTTTCTTTTTCTTTTGTTTGTTTTTGTCAAAAATAGGTAATATTATCAGAGCAAGTAAGTTTAAGTCCAAACAAATATAAAGTATTTTTATTGTGTGTTATTATTCTGTGTTAACTTGTGATGCTGAAAATGAATACAGTTTCTGACTGGGACATTTATGGTCCTTTTTACTGCCTCCCTGAGACATTGTGTATTGGTGGGAAAATGACAATATCACACTTACAGTCGTTTTTAGAACATCTGCAATATTTTACCTCATGTCTCTCACTCCATTGCACCCCCTCCAACCCTCTCACACAGTGTGAAAACTCCTGGTGTGGAAGAAATAAACATATCTGAGCTACTTCTTATATAGTGGTTTGGGCTTGTTTGCCCAAGCACCTGTCATGACATATTTGATTAGTTCAGCTTGGACCCTTCGTAAAATGTGGCCTGCTTTCTCCTTTGATTACTGAACAGAGCATAATAATCGAACAACTTTAGATATACTCACTGGTTCATGACAAAACCCACATTCACACAATCAAGTGAAATGTTCACAACTACAATGCTGTTCTTCTTGTTTCACTAACTGCCTGAAAAGTAAACCTCCCCCTTTGACAGGAAAAAAAATCCTCAGTGCAGTGAAAGAAATTCTACTACCCAAGGCTGTCACTGATGGGATAACCACTTGACCCAGACTGACAAGAAATGAACTCTTAGTTATACAAAAAACAAAAACAAAAAACAAAACAACGAAAAAAGTGTGTGTTTTAACAACAGTAAACAAAATTAAACAAGGATCAAACTCCCACGTGGGGAGGCTGAAAGATGCTAGCAGATGTTTTCGGTGTTCGTACAGACACTCGTGTAACCAACAGGTTTAATCACTGCAGCAGCAGCTTGTTCATCAGTCAGTGCAGCAGTCGTGTACCCTGTGAAAGTGCCCTTGAGCTGAACACTGACTGCTCCCAAATTACACATTTGGGATAAGAGTGATGGCATCTATAAAGTTAAGGTCTGATGTTACTGTGACATTTAAAAATAGGTAATATTATCAGAGCAGAGTTTGTACAGTAAGAGAGAGATTATTTGATTATCATTGTACAGGGCTCTGTTTCCCGAGTTAAGTTATTAAGAGCAAGGTTTGATAAGTAACATTAAATTCAATCTGTGCGTCACAGCTCTGGATAATGACAGATCTGTTCTGTTACAGTGACATACTACAACATGTAAAAGATTATTGTGTTTAGTCTGGTGTGTCATTATCTGAGAGGAAAAGCAACTGTCATGCTTCTGAGAAAGTTTTTTGGATTTGTCTGTTGGCTGCTGACACAAGATGCCTCCGTGTACATGCATAATCAGGTGCCACTGAGGGGTTTTAACTTGCGTGCGCGTGCACGTCAATCCTGGATGCCAGTAGCAGTTAGCAAACTTACCATCATCCATAGTCTCAGCTCCAAGCAGGCTTTTGTAAAGAGCATCACAAAGCTTAGGGCAACAACACTGGGTTACTGTAGATGCACTGAATTGCTTTTAAAAATTACATTTATTCTTAAGAGTAGAGCTTGGCATAAAGATGTCAACTTATTTTCAAAAGGATAGCTGAAAAAAAAAAACACTATTAAATGAACTGACAATTGACATGCACATCACAATTAAGCACACCTTACTAACGCATGCACACAGTAATATACTGACCAAAGTCTATGTCCAGTAGTGCTGCATTGGCTCCCTCCACTAGGATCTTCTTGGGAGGACCATGAAGAGCCTCATACATGTAGTGCACACCGTCTCTCACCATGGGCTTGATCTGCTCCACATAGTCCTGTAAACATGTACGATTTGTTACTAGAAAAAAAAAAAAAAAGACAATTCACTGACATTCATGAATGCTTTAGTTTTTGTTTTTAAATACCTTTAACTTGACCAGCTCTCCTTCAACGTCAATCTCTAGAGTCGGGTACATTGCCTTGTACTGCTGGGCCAATACTTTGTACCTGTAACAAGCAGCACTGATCAGTTTTATTTAAGTGATAGCAATGTGTATCACGATGCAATGTCAAATAGAAGCACAGGAGAGTCTCACATAAGATATTTTGCCATTTTTACTGTGCATTAAAAATTCATAGCCTCTTATCAACCACTAATCCTGAGAACTAACCCCTGAAACAAAACAAGCTTAACAAGCATTCCTGAAATGTAAAAATGAGCCAAATAAGACCAGTAATGGGAAAGCCCACGTGACTGGTGCTCTGTTTGACCAGTGTCGTTCGGCTTTTAAAAAGTGCCCGTAGAAAAGCTATAGTGGTGGTGCAGGAGCAATGTCCCAGGAAACACATTTAAATCACAATGAGCCTAACACCACCAGGCATGTGTAAAAAAAAATATTCAAGCAAAGGGCTCTTTTTTAAAATAAGAAAAAAATAAATGCATATATATGCAATATGACAATCTCAATAAAATCTGTGAAGGCACATGTTGCTGTCAGATTACTTGTGGTGTGAAAGCTGTTTTTCTACCCCTGCATACTTGCTGCTGTGATCATTTTCTAGAGTTGTAAAATCCTGTCTAAGTGTTATGTATCTTCAAATTCCCTAATCGAACAAACTCTCTTGAGTTGTATTTCAAGGTAACTCGCTCCAATCAATGCCTGCTGGCCAAATGGCCGCTTGGACTAGAGTTCTTCCAGTCAGAATGCACGCAAGTCCCTAAAGAATTTCTTCAAAGGTTTGCAGAAAGGTGGCTGAAACAGGGGCAATAAAACTGAAGCAGTTTCTTTGTACTTTGGTTCAAGGAAAAGCTTTAATAACGGAAAAAGGCTGTAAGGCACGACTATATTACTCGAGACTCCAGTTAATTAGTAATCTTAGCTTACTGCCCAATAGTCTCTGAAGAGTGAAATGTTTAACATGCTAAGCAAAAAGGTACTAAAATAGTGATTTCCTTAAAACCCCAGAGTTCTAATTCTGATACCTTTCAGAGAACTGAGTGAAGTCAGCCAGCAGATCACATATCCTGAGACCGCTACGTGCGGCCTTAGCCGAGTACACTGGACCAATCCCCTTCTTTGTTGTCCCGAGGCTGGCAAAAATAAAACCAGAAGCAGCATTAATGTGTGATCTCAATCTAGATCCAGTTTTACAGTCATCAAATGTTATCACTTACATATTGTGAAATTGTCAAAACTCAATAACCAACCAGTAATAAGTGTTACAGGGCCAGAAGCTCAAGTGACCCAAGAGAATTAAAAGATAACTTTCAATCCTCAATCTATCATATTTTCAACAATCACCATATAGACACTAAAACCCAACAATGCCTGCCTGTATTCATGCATGTGTGTCAGTCTGCAGCCTGGATCAGCTTATGTGTCATCCAATAAAGCAGAGAGTCTTGCTGATTGGTTTTTGGGTAACAATAAAGGTCTACAGAACAGACAAACAAGCTAATCCATGATACCTGTAAGTAAAGGCAATTCATTGTTTGTTTTAGTCATCTTAAGTAAAAAACATTGACTCTACAGTAAACATTAGACATGACATGTCAGAGAAATAACTGCACAGAGACTGTAAGCAAGAGAAACACACTTAAACAGTCCAATGCTATTTCCTGTTAACCATCAAGTGACTAAAACCATTCAGCATTTTGACAGACTTCAAAACATGCTATATAATGATACAGTATAATCCCATTCTGCATGACAGAGTAACAGAAATGAAGCCCTCTTAAAAAAAAAAAAAAAAAAAACTTGCTAATGCAAAATCTTAATCTACTTAATGTCTTAAGAATCTTAACTACTGGCAACTACTGAAAGGTAATAATAAAATGAATTATCGAAGGCCAAGCACAATTTTCAAAGCCATGAACAATATCAAACACATCTATTTTTCAAAGATTTTAACACTTCCTCAATTATTATCTACAGAGTGTGATTAAACAGGCATGCTGCTGACTGCCAATTAGTCCAAAGGATGCAATCATTTGAAATCCACACCGATAACACTTTCACTGCACTTCTTTGTCAAAGTAGCATAGTGCATCATAATTATTAATGAGCTGAAACTTCACTGAGTCACAGCATAATATAGAACTTTATTAATAGAAATACATGTTTCTTGTAACTGTATACACAGACACACACACACACACACGTTGAAATTACGTTAAAAAGAATTTATCTTGGATAATGTATTATATATTTACACATGATACATTTAACATTTACAGTGTTAGCTGATCTAGCATTGTCCACTTTAAGACTAGTTTTAGTATTTACAAAACATTTAAGAGATGATTGACGATCTATCATTGTTCTGCTACATAAAATTATTTATTTTGGAATTATTTTCTCTAATGTTCACTGCCTTTTACAGGGAAAAATCAATGCCACTATATACCAACACTAAACACTGTTCTGACACCTGTTGACCATTGCCAGCATTTTTGTCACAGTTATAAAGTTAAGGTGTAAAGCTGCAACTTTCCATATTAATAAAGACTGAAGACAGGGGGGGGGGGGGGGGGATAAAAACTTTAAGTTGCTGGTTTACCAAACTAACTTGTGCAAAACTTTGTTTTTAAGCAAACATTGCTGACTGCTATGATAGCCCATGAATTCAGACCGACCGACTGTGGGACTGCAGTTAGCTCTGACTTCCAGCAGCACCACTCACATGATGCCGAAAGGTGCAGGAACTCAACCAGGCTGTCTAGCTATCTGCTGAAAGCTTATGACTGTGCTATTAAGGCAAAGGCAGTGCAGTGAAAACGCACTCTTTCTGTCACACAGACACACACACAGTAGACAACTGGGTGTTCAGACCTTTGGTTGCTGTGCTACTTAAGACAACCCAGCTTTGAGCAGAAATTTACTGGGTAACTCTTGAGCTTAATATTCTAAGCGCTCCTCAGGCTCGGCTTAGCATTCCTCACATACTGCACATAGGTATGGTTCACTGCCTGGGTGAGCTAAATTGTTTTACTATGATGTGGTAAAAACAACTGAGTACCTAGTTCCACTACATGAAATACTTTGTCTTTGTAAAACATCCAAATATAAGAGTGTAAAAGGAGGAAATGTATCAGCATCAACTTATTAGGACATAAGATCAAATCACATAACTTCATAGGTGTTCTTTGTCCAACCAGACAATTTTCTTTTCCCCTCAATAAGCTCCATGGCCAGAGAGTGGTCGCTGTTTGAATACTGGATTTCAACTGAACCGATAATGCATAAATAAGTGCAGATTAACCTTTATTAAACCTGCAGTAACTGGGGAAAACCTGTCTCTTGCTTGTCTCTAGCTGCTGAATGATCCACTATGTTCACCAGCAAAGTACCGTCTCTTCTTTAATACAAATGATAGAATAATCAAAAAAATATATATAATAATAATAATAATAATAAATGAATAATCAAAAATTATCCAGAAAAAAGGACAAAGGCAAAAGATAATGACTCACGGCTACCGTGAATACTTTTATATTCCTAAGAATAAATATATATATATATATATATATATATATATATATATATATATAATAAAATAATAATAAAAAGACTGTAAGAGATGAACAGCTGATTATGAGTGAAAAGCTGTACAAGCTGGAGGTTACACTGGGTGTCAGCAGTGACGCATACAGTCCCAGTCCTTGAACATGACTCAACTTTTTTATGGAAAAATGCAACAACTGATCTGATCCCTCCCTTTGTGTGTGTGCTTGCGTGTGTGTGCCGGCGCCATTTGTAAAGGAACTGGTTTCTTACTTCTTGCCTGCTTGCTCTTGTCTCTGCTGTTCCTGTACGCCATCAACAGCTTGGTGGAAGTCAAACACTGCGGAGGAGGCAGAGAGGGGACACACACTCTCACACACCTCAGAGAAAGCAAAGCTCACACATCCACATCCACACACACACACACACACACTCACACTCACACACTTCTTGCATGCACACTAAACAGTCACGCAGAATAAGAAAAATCCAGGGACGGACCTGGGAGAACTTACCAATATGGGCTCTGTCTGAGATGATCAACCTCTTCTCCCAGTCTTTAAGACCTGAACACATAACACACTTTGATGAAAGTACAGGCTCACTGTAAACTGCATATGTTTAACAACAAGTACACAACTCACTTTTCCCTTTGCGTTCATTCTTTTCTGCCTCTTCAAACAGGCCTGGAAGATGGATCACTACACCATTGCCTAAGTTAAATGAATAAACAAAACTGAATCATACGGAGTGCAATGAATGTGTGCAATAATGCATTTGTTTTTATATAAATTTACAGTACCTTGTTCTGATCTGCAGTTGGTACCCACTGAACATTTGCACACATGGTTAATGTTTTGGCTTGTGGCCCCTTAAAATACAGCAATGCCTACTTGAAAACTCTCCCAGCTGGTTATTGTGCATCTATTCATAATTAATAACGTATTTTATCAAAGTGAATTTTATCCTAGAAACTGTTACGATTGTTGACATTTTTAGGTGAAGTAAAAACTTCTTCATGCTCAAAAGTATCAACATGGCTCTGCAAGTTTACTTCTCATTACTTCTGTTAGACAGAGCTGGTCCAAACGATGCTTTTTCACAAGGGTATTAAAACATCTGGCCCTAATTATCTCTTTAATTGGGTTGCATTAAGTGGAGGAGATGAGGTAATTACTTTGGCCAAATTAAATCGAAGAAAAGTAAATGAGGGGTAAAAAACTCCCTTTCAATTATACTAGAGTCAGAATAAATGTTGGAGATGTGGATATAAACCATTTGTGTCTTAAAAACAGAAAAAAAACTAAATACAGATTTTATCCTGATACTGTGGGCCATGAACATGCATAAACACAGGGATAAGAATGAGGCTGTAATAATCAACATGCTCACACTACCACTGCTAACATGCAAATTTTTTTTTTTCTAAATGGAAGATGACTGCATTGACTGCAGGAGATGACTGCAGGACACAATCCACAGTGGATTAGGAACAGGTGTGAAACATACATCTCAACACTGATCCTAGGGTGTGTCACACTTCACACACCGTGTTTCAAGTCTCTGAGCCCGTGTAACATTGTTAATGTGTCACATGTCAAAGAAGAAAAAGCAGAAATATTATTAAGAATGGACAGATCATACTGCTGCCCATGTTAAATTGTAAATGTGTAGCAGGTTAGGGGGCCAGAAAGAATTGAAAAGACACCATTAGCTAATGAAGTTAATGCAGAGGAGTGGATTTGATGTGGACTGCAGTCTGGCTGCGAGTCAAACTCAATACACACGGTAGCGCAGTTGTCAACACGGAGGCTTTAACAGTGATGTTGAACAGGAGGCTACAAGGAGTTTCTATGAATTCATCAAGACAATAGTGAGGAAAGATGGCCTTGAAACTATGCATAACTATGTGTCATAAAACAGCATGTGCGTGGACTTCTGCGATTGTGCAGATCATACAAATGTGAGTCTGAATCTAAGTGTTTCTTGCATTTGTGTATATTACACACCAATGAAGGCAGTGACCTTGGGGTTGATGATGCCGCTGGGGAGGAGATGAAAGTCATACTCCACTGAGTCGACCACCACTGTGTGTCCTGCGTTGTTGCCACCCTGTAGGGAATAGACAGAGGCTGATGAAGGAGGAGGCAAACAGAAACACAACGAGGCATGAGGCTCTAATGAATGTTCTGAAACTTTGTTTGGCAGAGCTGGAAGGTGCAGGCTTAATAGTTTGTCGAGTAGCAACAAGCAACATACACAAACCAATGGTGGCAGTCTATTAGTACTGTACACTGTATCTGCTACTCTGAGCTGTTGCTTGGAGATTACTGCTCACTATGAACATAAAAGATGTCACTCCAATGTAAACTTACTGACTAATGTGTCTGCAAAGGGAAAGTTTAATGGATTACTGCTACTATTGAATTAAATGTGGTACACTCTTCTCATCTTTATTCCCCAAGTAAATCCTGCATCCTGTCAATACCTCTACCTAAAAAAAACAAAACTAACTAAATTCTTTGGATTTCCTGCTGTTCATACAGTACCTGTATATGGCAAATATCTCAAACTTTAACCTTAAAGGGCCACTTCCTACTAAATTACTTTTTTACTACATAGTAATAATATACACTACATTTCTTTGTACTAACATGGAAATAACTGTCCAGTACTCAACAACATCTTACGTAAACGTAGTCTCAATAGGAAAACATGTCTACTAATCAATGAGACCAGTTGGGAACAGTTTCCTACAGGAAAAGAATAAAGACTGTATTTACCGCTGATAACATGTGCTTGCCAAATGTGGGCCTGTGCATGATTTAGCACAGTGGAAAATGAAGATAATAATGCAAAAGCAGAGCCTAGAGGGGAAACAGTGAGTCCTAGGATGAGAGCATCATAATCTGACCTGCTTTGCTCCTCTGGTTTAGTTTCCAAAGTCAGCCAACTTATACTCTGCTGCTCATGAATTTAGAACGTATAAAGATGTAGATGGAAACACTAGAGGATGACATTAGCAGAGAAGAGAACACAAAGCATACAACACTATGGGAAGAAAAGAGGGGACAAATGAGTGAAGAAAAGTATTTCAGGTATTATAGTTGCTCTGATGATGATAACAGAGCTGCAGATCCATTCATGCCTCTGCAGCTTGCGTCACTGTTCATACCTCAGGTGCTAATTCAACTCAGTCTGCTCTGTGAGCTCTAGCCTGTGGATATAAATCAAGCCCAGCATGTGCTTTGACCACATGGGGTTATTCCTGGCCACAGCAGAACCCTGAAGGTGGAGAGGGGGAACAGATGCGGCGGGGCAGATGCCTCTCCTTTTTAGGTACCATGCCATCCCCCGCAGCCCCTAACTTTGGTTTCTATACAGTGCCCTGATTGGTCTCCCATCATAAAACAGTCAAGTTTTGATTCTCACCAGCTACTTTTGTGTGCTGTGTGCACTATTGTGGCACCAATGGTTATAAACTGTGTTCTGAGATTGATGAGCAGTTGTGTTACAAACAATTTACAGAAACGTGTCTCCAAATAATTGATAATCATACTGGTTATCTGTCTGAGGTCTCTTGACAGCACCTGAAAGTTAATCATATTTTGAACAATTTGTAATGTAGTTTTTGTGAAGGTTTGAGGTTTTTCCCTCATCTGATTCTACCCAGGCCTACGAACAATCTATGTTATAAGCATTCAGACTGGGAAGCTATAGGTAAAAATTAGGTAAATTAGTAATACAGTTCCTTTCTGCCTGCTTTTCTTCTAAACTATAGAGAACTGTGCAGTCTAGGCCACTAGACTAGGCCAGTTTCCTCTAAGGATTTTGTCATCCCCCTGCTGTTTACTTAAGAATCTTACGTAGCTTTCGAACCGGTTTCCTCTTAATTATGTTTCACGGTCTTTCACTTCAGGAAAGTGTCTTAGTTTGTCCAGGTTTCTTCCATTTCTGAATTATGGTCTTCACAGTTGGTACTGATATCGCTGAACACTAAAATATTTTTTACCAACTTTACTTTGAGTTCCTGAGAAAGCCATTTCCCTGATCCCATTTTTTTGTTGCTCTCGGCAAACTGCTTGAGATTACCCCTAGAGACCTACGCTCTTGCAAGTTAAGTGGTAGCCCAGTTTACCACACCTGGTGCCACTCATCAAGCATTCAGTGTTGACAGCCATCTTTAAAGATCATACATATTAAGTTAATGAAGTTATTTACCTAGAAGATTTATCAAGGTGGACTGAATGCAATTTTCATTAATTTACAATAACTTTCTTTTAATGCATTGTTGACAATTTTGGTTAATTCTGATGAATAATCCATGTACTAGCTGAATGTTCATTAAATATTATGGTAGTGACGAATAGCATTTTTTACTCTTTACTATATATGGCAACGCTGCAACTAAACACTTGTTTATGTTTCTAGGAGTTACTAGCAACATTCTCATTGATTTATAGCCGTGTTTTTGGCCATCTGATCCAACATTCACTCAGCTTCTAGGTTGTCTAACAATCCCTGGGGGAAAAATCCGGGCTCTTTAACAACTTAGTGCTCCACTATATTTACCAACTAACCAGCTAACTCTGTCCATCTGCTGGCAGGTATTTTCTCTAAAAACAACTGTGCCCAAAACTGAAGCAGTGAGAGCACTAAGTGAACCAAGTAAGGTAAGGTAGGTTTCCAGTCGGACAATTAAACAATGAGCTGTGTTATGACCCAAGTCATTATGTGTGTTATTGTTATGTTGTCTTTTTCTCCTCCTCCTGTGTTTTTTGTATGGGTGTGTTTTGTGTGGGTGTGTTTTTATGTGGGTGTGTCTGAGGGGGTGGGGTTGAGCCACAGGTAGTCCATTGGTCCATTCAAACTCAATGTTGCCACCTGATTGGACAGGATGGAGCGTCCTTCTCCATTTATAACCGATGACAGCAGCCCAGCGGTCCGACCTCTGCCACTCCCATCCAACCCAGCATTCTGTACGCGACTACTGGACTTACAGGGAGCTCCGCACTTTGTTTTGTAATTTGGAATTTTCTGTAAAAATTGTAAAAAGAACTCATTGTAAATTATTGAGGACCAAGTAGCCACAGTAGGAGTGAGAAGCCCTTTTTGTTCCTACCTTTTCTCCTGTTTTGGGCTAGGAGTTCAGGCTAGGCACCCTGTCCTTTGTTTGGCATTTATTTGGTTGTGTAGGTAAGACAGGGATGGTGTTAGAGTTTTTGTTTGTTGTTTTGGGCATTGCTCACATCCGAAGTTAATAAAAATAGCTACACATTACAACACTTGGTCTGGTTTTGATTGGGAATGAAAGCAGTGGTGGCACACATCGTGTTATGTCTAGGTTCCCCTAGACCAGGGGCATAACAGCTGAAACTTATTATAAAGCTCTTTAAAGAAGATGGAAGCAGCAGACGCACGGGATAATTATCTATGGGTTCATCACTACATAATAATCTTTCATTCCCTCTTTGCCTATTGTCATTTGAGACAACCACCAGCCAGACAAGTGGTTTGTCCAAGACAACAGCATCACATTACCTACTTTACACCCTGGTACTGTCTAGTCATCAATCAAAAAAACAAAACAAAACAAAAAATACTAATTACACAACACAGTTCAACAAAAACTGGTGTAAATTTAATCCACCAGATAACGCCTGCAATCAAACACATGACCTGTGTAACATTGTGTCTCTGAGCAACAGTATGGTAAGAACAGAAACCACCTCCTGAAAAGGTTCAAGATCACAAGTGCAAGCCCTCACGTTAGTAAAGACCTGTGCTTTTCAATTATCAATAAACAAACTCAAAGGCAGGTCAATGTGCAGGCAAAGAGGAATTTTTGCCAGACAGGTTTAACTGCTGTAAATAATATAGTATTATGAGAAGGTGACTCTCTGTCTTAAGTCTTGAAAGAGTGAATGGATGCACTCTTTGTTTACCAAAATGTCCAGTGAAAAGGGCTAACACATCATGATCAGATAACAACTCCACGAAGTCTAACACAATTATTGCGTGACAATGCTGCCTCCAGCTGAAATCATATTAACATGTATTACTAAATTTGCTTCCTTTTCTGGCCAACCCCAAAAGTATTTTCTAGATTTCTCAATTTATTGTTTTGTCCAAGCTGAGGTCAAATAACTTTTTTCCTTAGTGTGACAAAGTGAATGAGAACATTCCATTAGTCTCTAGCTAGATCCTGGTCATGCTTGTTTTTGTTGGTGTGACCAAATTCTAGTTTTAATTGGTAATGTTCTAGGCACATACTATCCCAGGTTTGTTTGTGTTTAGCATTGCATTGTGTTACAGTTATTAGCATTATTTGGTTAAAATAAAACATGACAAATATTGTTTAAGTTGGTGGTATAGATAGAGGTTAGAGAGTTAAACTAGTTTTTCATAGTACTTTCCATGTTTGAGGAGATGAAGGGGGGTCATTAGTCATTAACGAGATTAGTGATGTAGTGTGGTAAGACCAAGTAAGAGGGGGGCAGGTCTAAGAAATTGTTGTGTTCTTTAAGCCGCATAGTGAATATGAAATTGATGTAATCTGGTAAAGTAGATGATAGTGTGTTTGTTTACATGTATATTGATAAATGCCGTGGGTTAATATGACTTCTTGTGTGTATTTTTAGGAAATGGTGAAACCCTGTGAAGAAATGGTTCTTCCTAAGAGTAGGCTAGAGCTGTAACCAAAAGTTATTTTGGTTATTTGTATACATGTTTTTGGAATTATGTGTATCACAGTGCATCTGTCTTGTAAATAAAATACTCTTTGGTGACTGGATGAAGCTCCACAACTTTGCCTCCTACTCAATAATCAGACACTTTGGTCAACACACCGTAACACTTAAAAAAAGAAAAACAAATTGTATTTTTCCTTAGAAAACAATTTAAATGTTAATGAATTATCAAAGTATTAATTTTCTGTTAAGCAACTAATCCATTTAGTTCTAAAAAATTCTTATAAATAACATTGATTTCAGAGACCACTGTACTATTATTATTCCTCTTAATGACATTGAGAGCAGTTTCTTTTTTGTCAGCTCAATAAACTGGTTGGGACTTTAAAGTTCCAGAGTCAGTTCAAATTCACCTTCTTTCCACAGCCACATCTAAGGTGCACAAGACTAACTATCTGCACCATTTATACAGATCATGACGTAAATATACAATATTCCACTATATCGACTAACTTGCCATCAGTCTCCTGAGAAGCATTTTGAAGCTACATGCCCATCTTTCAACTGTAACTCAAACTGTAGCTAGTTCTGGGACTGTAAGGAGCACCAAGCAAGATTGCTGGCAAAGCCCATTTTATAAAAAGATCAACACTATCTGCTCCTGCACTTCACTGCTCACTCACACATCAACAAGTCCCTAATGAATGTCTGTACTCCAATCGTAATGTATGGAGAGGACTACTGCAATAAAGTGGTTTATTTTTACATGTCACCTGCTGGGATAAAAGAAGCTGGGAAGCCCAGGAATCTCTGTTATGCCAACTGGTTATCAACAGAAAGAACAGTGTTCTGATCGCTACAGAGTGAGTACGAGTAGCCAATAGATTTGCCAGAAATTTTTTTTAGGAATGTGTTATTAACCAGGGTAGCAGGTAAATAACACTTATCATTGATGATAATTCTACACATGATCCACTAAATCTTTGAAATTACATAAAAGTTAAATATTTCTAAAAAGACAAAATTTAATTGCAATAAGTGATTATTAAAACAGTTTCAACTACCTAATTGTAAAACTCGTGTCAAATTCTTCTGGAACTAACCACATATTTAGTTTTTACCCTGCCAAGATTGTTTTTATTCTTTAATCAAAGACTTTTGGTTTAGACTCAAGACTTATTAAGACACTATTTTTGTATGGCTGCTTACAATAAGATTGACATTTTTAAACATAGTCTACAGCAATGTTAAGGAGATTTAAATTGTGGTACTGCACAGCAGAGACTGACTAAAGCCCACATATAGTTGAAATCAGTCTGACAAGAGTTAATCACCAACAGTTTGATAGTAATTTAATCACATAAAGTGATTAAATTAAACATGAAGATTAAACATGAAGTGTTATTTTATCCAAGGAGTTAGAAGAAATTGACAAAAGGAAGACTGAAACCTTGCCAGGAGGACAGAAACAAATGTAACTGCCGGATTGTTAACTAAGCAACTCTTTTTTGTATATTATATTATTATATATATATATATATATATATATATATATATATATATATATATATATATATATATATATATATATATATATATATATATATATATATATATATATATATATATATATATATATATATATATATATATATATATATATATATATAAAAAAAACAAATGCAAGTAATGACCACGTTATTTATGTGAAATTAGCATGTCACTATTTGAATAAGAAAACAGTTAAAATGTTTTTCTTATTCATAAAAGTCTTTCACTGTGCACTGAGTCTATATCAGGCAAAGACACTACAGCTACAGCTTTAAGGGTTCTCCTGCAAAAATAGGAAGTGCTCGACACAGTTTAGGTAAGAGCAAGATAGATAATGCAAAAACATAAGGTTGCTATAATTTCAAGCTCAGACAAGTTGATTGAATACACAGTGAGACAGCAGAGGACAAAATATCACCAAACCCTTTCCTGGAGCAGATTAATTGTAAATGGAATACATGCTCCAGGCCACCACAGCAAAGGCTTTTTAAACACATTAGGCATTGACTCAGTCCTCCCTGTCCTGCCTTCTCTTGTGATTGCACCTATTCCTGTTCATAAAGATCAGAAAATGGTTTCTTCCCCCTAAAATGTGCAAAGTGTAGAGAAACCCCAGGCTGTGCCTAAGGAGACCCCAAATCATGAGACAGCAAAGTCTTAAATCCAGTTTTTTTGCATCAGGAAATCAGACTGCATGCAAATTCAATATGGTGGCAGGAGTTGAAGCACGGAGCCATTGGGCACAACAAATAAAGAGTATGTAGAGGGGTCAGATGGATATTACTAATATTACAGCTTATAACGCTAATTGCCTGTTACACGTGTTGAAACATTAAAAAGGTAAAAAAACGTGCCAGTAACTGGAAAATCCGATTCAAATCTCTTTATTCATGTCGTACCAAGGTTTCTGTAGGGCTCACCAAGAGAAATTTAAGACTTCAAAACCTTGAAATCACATAAACTGTCAGTTAACGCCTAGTTCCCCTTTATACCTCCCAAAGCATCGGTCGCATGACAGAAAGCTATAAAATATTGACCGTTAGCCACTCTGAGAAGATAAGCATCACAACTAGCAGGACTGACAGACTTTGCTGCAGAGCTGATGTCCCCACAACAGTGTACGGAGTGTTTTAGACACTCAATTCTTTGTTTTTTTTACCGTTTTGGTTCAAATGACTGAAATCATTAGCCCGATTACCAAAAAGTTGGTAGACCACAGGAACTTTCCTGAACAAGATCCAGTAACCATCACAATGACAGACATCCAAGAGAGGGTCTCAAGTATGAAGAGCTGGACAGCACCAGGCCTTGACATGATCCATGCCTACTAGTTAAAAAACCTAACCTCACTCCATGAGTGCCTGGCACTACAAATAAACAAGGTGCCAGTGGATTGAACCCACCCTGAATGGTTAACTGAAGGCTGCATAGTCCTGCTCCTGAAGGACCACGAGAAGGGAGCAGTCCCATGCAACTAAAAGTACGAAGGCCACAAGGAAAGCAGCTACTACCAAGTACCTAGGAAGAGTAATTTAAAAAACAATATTAAAAGAAATTTACACAAAGTGCGGTTAATTACACATGCTTCCTCCAGGTCATCAGGTATCCCCCTGGCATAATAAGCTGGCCAAAAGAGGGGATAGAGGCCACTGACATCAAGACAAGGAAGCTCACCCCAAATTCAGCACCCTGACACTGTACACTAAGCAGAAGGAAGGAGGCCAAGGATACGATGTCCATGGCTTCCAAAAAGAATTTTTGAATTTTGATTCATCTGACCACATAACAGTTTTCCATTTTGCCTCAGACCTTTTTAAATGAGCTTTGGCCCAGAGAACAGAGCAGCATTTCTGGATCATGCCCTCATAGGGCTGAATCTTTTGAGGATATACTTTGACGCAGGAAAGTAGAAACATTTTTCCCCCCATTTCTATTAACGACTCCCTGCAAATGGGTCTTTTTCGTACAGCTCTTCAGACTGCAATTTTTGAAAAAACAAAAAGCAAAAAGCAGCTCAGATCCATATACATACAGTAGCTACAGACCCATTTTCTATCCCCCTCTTTAATCACAATTTTAGAGAAACCTTGGACTTGTTGCATGTCAGCTTCTGTATTGCTTTTAAAACTTATTTTACTTGTTTTTAGAGCACTCCATGGGCTTACACCAGCCTACCTATAGGACATGCTTTTAGTCTTTGCTCTCAGAGTCTCTGGCACAGGTGTTTTAGTTATTTTGTTATTCTGGGACAATCTGCCTGAGGATCTCAGAACAACAGAAAATATAAATGTTTATAAATGCTAACTGAAAAACTACCTTTATAATTTAATAACCTTTTGAATAAACTATTTTATGTGCACTATTTATCCATTGCATTTAATTGCTTTATTATTTCATATTTTATTTATTTCAAGGGTTTTTGCCCTCGTTGGGTATTCTCCGTCATTAACTTCAGTGATCTGTAAGATGCTATAAATGTAAAGTAATTTATTACTCGATATGAACACCACTCTATAATTTTTAAGCAGACTTGAACATTTGTTAAGCTGCTTCCATGTAGCAAACACAGCCTGAGAGACCACGAAAACACATTTCAATAACCGATGTCAGCTGACACCGGACGATATTAATTATCACTTCTGAGAATGAATCCAAACCCGAGCTGCTGCTCACATCGGAGCAGCCCTTTCGCTCACAAGGTTAACTGCTCCAACGTGGCTAGAAAAGCTCCTCCGAAGTGGGGCACCTGTTCATTCCATTTCCCCCCTCTTCACATTTCGTGTCGTGTGCAGGCGACAGAAAAGACCGCTCCTCACAGCAGTGGTTGAGTGTGGAGCTGTACGCAGCTAGCAGGAATTCAAGGTGACATTAGCAAAACACTGACAACAACACACTGACTGAGATAACGGTTAGCTAGCGTTAGCGAACTAGCGCTAGCTTGCAGGAGCTGAAACCAACTTAACGCCGGGTGGGGGCGGGGGGGTGTTAGTACGTGAGCTACCGTTACCGGCGGGATTTCCGCGAACTAGCTTAACCGGGAGCGGACACCTAACAAGCGAAAGCAGCATGAAAGCTAACCAACCTGACATCTGCACACCATATCTGCGTCTTGTGCCAGCAGATCCACAACTTTTCCCTTTCCCTCGTCGCCCCACTGAGCCCCCAGCACCACGGTCACTTTGTTCCCGACGGCCGGTCTACTTCCCCGTCTCGTGGGGCTGTCACTGCCGTTGGGGGCCCCGGCAGGTTCCTGACTGTCACTTTCCGACATTTCTGCTGGTTCCCGGTCTCTCACTGCACTTGTGCACCCTTTCGCGCGGCGCTGCTGCACCACAGATATGTGATGGGACTGGGGGAGGCTCTGCGCTGAAGTCAGCTTCTGATTCGATAGTTTTTTAAAGGGAAACGTTACGGAAAATTTAAAGGGCCGTGGGATGCATTTTGCGATCCACTTGTTAAATGATTCATGTGAAATGATGTTTACAATAAAAGCAAGACTACAGTAGCAGGTGGACTACAAAGATGACCTAAAAACACAAGACCAAGTCTTGACAGGCCTAAAATACTTAAAGGGAGTGTACAAGAGTGCATCCTGTTTAACACACTTTTAGATTTGTGAAACCTTTATTTCAATGTTTAATAAATAGATTTTAAAAATAGGCTACGACACAGATCTGGGTGGAGATTACACTTAAATTGTATTTTTTTGCGTTTAGAGAGTTACTCCACAGACATAGTTCCACAGGATTTGTGCAAAATGTAAGTTTCCCTTAACTTCCCCGTCAACTCATGACTACGAAACAAACTTCAGCATCGTGTCTGACGCAGCTCATTCCGAAATTAGCTCATGTTTTCTTAAAGGCTGTCCACTTGATTATTCTTGTGATTTTATGCACTTAGTGCACAGAATGTTTTGGAAACTGGCAGCAGGTGAATTCCGTGGATCGTTTGTTCCGTCTCTGAGGGCCCTTGTCACTGCTCTGAAAGTGTGTTCAACTAGGAAGTGCTGGGCAAACCCCGCAAAAGACCACAAAATTCACTAAAGCAAAGTATCACATAAGCATGTAGGCCTATATTGACTATTTAGCTGGTTTGTTGTACAGGTGACTTTTTCTGCGTGTGAAAATAAGAAAATCTCCGGAGAAGTAGTATTATATATACAGTTGAATTGAATTATTATCATATCATAGACCATCATATCATGGTCTGAATGTTTCCATTAATTATCATTTGATTGTAACCTATTAAAAAAACAACAACATAAAGTTAAGAGTTTAGCGTCAAAGAAAACTGAGAAAGTAGTTAAAATTAATTAGGGGGAAAAAAAATCACATTTGAGGGCCTGGTAACAGTAAATTTTCTCATTTATGTATATGTTTTTTGCCTAAAAACAGGCAGCATACATTTGAAGAAAACGCTTGAAGCTCTTAAACTGCATTAGATATGTTGTATCTTAAATTATTTAGCTCCCTCCAGTGGTGACCAGAAATGCATGCAAGTGCCCTTCTGCTCACATTATGGAGCATGAAGTTCCCATGGTTATCGGCCATGAAACATAGATACTTTGTAACAATAGGTCCATCATGAAAACAAACCAAAAAAAGAATAAACCAATGGATCCCGCTAATTTTTGGAGTGCAATGCACTTTATGTAGTCTTATAATCAGTTTTTTCTCAGTCAGTTTCTTTTGCACTCTTTATTATTTGTTTGTGCCCTTATGTACCTGCTGCAGATGGAGATGCACTGTGCCAGGTACAGCTCACATCATGATTGTCCTTTCATCTCCTTTGAGCCAAAAGTGGGACAGATGGTCAAGTGGGTGGATGAGAACACAGGAAGCACTGGGGACAGGTCACGACTCAGGATCCTCATAAAAAGGCCTGATGTCATTCTACTGGCTTTTTACACTGACCTCCTGTTATGGAAATAGTCTGATTTTTAGTTTCACTCAGTTTATACACCCAGGAGTGCTGTAAGTCAAGGTAAAGGTTATGTTTAAATGAACATTTCTGCATTGGTGAAAATGTATTGACTGAATAAGAACATGTTTATGAATCTGCATTTACGCAAACAACAGGGCAACAACCTCTTTACAACGGCTTTGATACCAGACTGAAACTCCTGTATACTTCTCCACAATAGGTAATTGTCTTTGCACCTGTTTTCTTTACTAAAGTGCATGATAGAATTTAAACACATTAATCATTTGTAAAAATGTCATCTTTGTTATATAGTAATGTACCGAACAATACATACAACTAAGGCTGAATTGGTCAGTTGGCAGAAAACAGTAATAAAAAGAAATAGTTGCCAGTAATATATAAATAACAATCACCAGAATAACCCACATGAAATAAAAAATAATCAATCATTTCAGTACAATAGTAAAATGCTACTTATGCATTATGCATGCACAACATTCTAATAATATGATAAATAATCCTAAATAATCTTAAGAGTTTCCCTTTAAACATAGAAGCATATTGACTTATTTGCCTTTACGTACTTTTACTTGAATAACATTTTCAATACCAGCCTTTTGCTTGTGTTATTTTTACAGTTTGGTATTATTAATTTTACTTAGGTCAATGATCTGAAGACCTCATCCCTGTTTATTAAAGGTAATGACACATTTCCTCTTGTGGATGTAGCTGCTGTCCATCACCTGCAGGGGGCAGCAGGTATCTGACACGCGCACTAAGGTTAGTTTATTGCTACTTCCTTAGCTGGTTAGCTAATACCAGAGGGGGCTGACTGTTAAACTTCTTTTTGGACTATATTTATATAAACGCGTATTTTAAAAATGTCAACTCCGCTGCTTTTCAGGGCGTTTGTAAACGAGAAGCTGACTGCTGCTGTCGACGAAATATTTCAGGTGTTTAAGAGCACAATTTCAAAATATGAAGAAGAAGCCTCCAGCTCCAAGCAGGAGATTGAACGGCTCAGAGGTCTGCTGCAGGAGTTCGTGTCAAACCAGAAAACTGCAGGTGTGTGCATATATTTCTTTTCTTTCTTTCTTTCTTTCTTTTTTTTTTTTTTTGTTTTGTTAAGTGAGCCTTGTCATCTGTAAAGTTTGTGCTCGTCTTCTGCAATGTTAACCTTGGTGGCATTCAGCAATTTATGGAGAAACTACAATTTAAAATGTTTATTTGTGTCGGATAAAATATCTAGGCGGAATTACATTTAACGTTACAATGAGCATTATGCAAATAGTTAATCGACTGATTGTAACACTGTGAAACTTACATATAGTAAACTCTGGGCATTTTTATGTCTGTTATTGTACAGTATTTATAAGCAATATAACTTCTTCTATTAAGAGCAATTTTATGTTATTACCACTGTTTTACTATTAATTTATCAAAGTGCCCACAGTTTCCATTTATGAGCGTCTACAGGAATAAATACATCAGAACAATGATGCCAAGTACCTTTACGTAAGTACTTATGTAAAACTTTGAGGTACTTGTGTAGTTGAGAGCTGTAGTGATATATTAAACATGTATGTTTACAAAGGAAATGTAAAGTATTTTTCTGTATTAAAATCCAAACTAGTCTGTTTGCCAGTCATTTAATGCGATATTAATATTTTTAAAAAAATTGCCAATCAGTTAGTAAATATTTTACCATAATTCAATAATTGTCATTTTAACAATCAATATGTACAGTAAATGGACTATGTCTGTTTAAATAAAACAAGACAGTTAAGGACAGGATGTAGGACGCTATAAAATATTTCACAATTTTCTGGCTTTTCATAAACATGTAACTGACGTAGAAGTTTTAAGTTCTATTTTCTTTTTCTTTTTTTCAGAGGCCTGTCAGTCATTCATCTGTAAAGCCGAAACTCCCCCTCAGCAGTACCACAGTGAGCTGGAGCTCTGCCTCAGTATAGATCAGAGGGACCCAGAGTCTCAACATATTAAAAAGGAAGACATTGAAGAGTTTAAAGATGCTAATGCCTTGTATCCAACTTGTTTACCTGTCTGGGAGAATAATGAGCAGAATGACTTAAAATCCACTTTGCTACCTCAGACTCAAAACTGTGAAATGGAGGAGCAATTTCAAGAGTTGCAGAAAACCAAAACTCTACAGTTTGTGCTACCTGGCACTTCATCTCTATCTTTAGAAACTCACATCCAAAGTAAAAGGGTCCAAGATGGTAGAAAAAGTGAAAGACCTCCTGAATATTATTCATCAAATCAGACACAAACAGAACAACAACGGCGTTCCTTAATGACTTCCAGAGAGTCCAGTGAGCTCTCTCAGTTCAATGTAATTGCACCGAACCATTATTGCCACTTGTGTGACAAATCTTTTTCCTCTAATCATCACTTGATAAATCATGCTTTCCGCATGCATTCAAAGTACCCAGCTGTCCTGTGTGCTGTGTGTGGAAAAACCTTAGAGTCCACTGATAGTCTTAATGTACACCTTAAATCACACAAGAGCTCAAAATGTTGTCATGTGTGTGGTAAGTACTACAAAAACACCACCTCCCTGACTGATCACATTGCCAGCCACACTGGGGCGAAACTGCATTGCTGTCATGTCTGTGGGAAAGGGTGCAGGCGAAAAGGCGATTTGAAGATACATATGAGGATTCACACGGGTGAGAAGCCGTTCTGCTGCTCATACTGTCATAAAAACTTCACCCACAGTGGACATCTAAAAAAGCACATAAGGAGCCACACAGGAGAGAGGCCACACCGGTGTGAAGTTTGTGGCAGAGGATTTCTACAGAGTACGCACCTAAAATACCACTTAGGGACTCATCGTTAGAAATACGTTTTTCATCTACCATGGTCTTTATTTTTTTGACTGTAGTGACTGAATATGATTTTGAATGTGATAAAATAAAACATCTTGTATCTTAGTTTACATTTCAGTGTTTATAGAGTTGTCTGTCTGGTGGGGGTTGGATCATTCATTGCATTACTTGCTGATTAGTTTTTCAAGAATTACACTGATTATACAACATAAACCTCACTAACAATGATGCAAACATGCTGGAAATTTTATCACCTTTTTAGTCTGAAAGGGCTTTAAGAACATATTGTCGTGGGAAGATTTATGCAACATTTCTGAGAACCGTAAGAAGTTATAATGTGAAATATGTTGGGATGTTAAATGTCCCAAACTTACAATAGGGTTCATAACAAATGCTGTGATGTTTACTTTGGTAAAAGTACTGAACACCAAGATTCTGGCAGAATGTCTTCATTCCTGAAGACTGATGCATCTCTTTGGTAAGTATTGCACAATAACATCTAGCTGAAACACAGTGATCAAAAAAATATGTCTTCCCCATTCAACAACAACACCATCTGGAAGAGAATAAAATGGAAGAAAAAAAATCTGTCCTTATTGAGCCATTTTGTATTTTATGTCACCTCCTTGAACATTCCTAAGAGGATACTTTACTTCCCTCATCATTGAGCAATAAGGGGAGAAAATGTGTAATGCTGTTTATTTAGTTTTTTCTATTACCTATTTTTGGTCTAAGAACCCTTTCACTTAACCAGCAGGTGGCACTGCAAGAGCCTGCATGTAGTTTCTGTTCAGCAAGTCATTGAGGGTTCCTTTAGTCTAAACAGCAACAACAAGTACTACCACAAACTACTTTTTCCCTTGAGTTTAAAATAATTTTTTAAAGTATAGTTTTTGTCTTTTACTAGTTGTATCACAGACCTCAAGAGTCAAAAATTTATTTAAGGTAGTAAGCTAGTAACAAAGTGGAATACATTTTTATCATGACATGTGACACTTTTTGAACCATCCAATTCCAGGTTACATGCATCCAAGTGAAGACTCTTGAGAGGAAAAACCTTATTTAATTCAATTCCATTTTGAAAAATCCACCACAACCTTTTTCCGTTTAGTCCAAAGCTCCCTTCACATGCATGTCCATTGTTGTTCAAAGATTCTATTTCAACTGCTAATTACATAACTACTGATAGAAAAGTAGTTGAAATATTCAATTTAAACTGTCTGCAGATTTAATGCTGTTTCTCCATCACTCTCTGGTCAAATCAAAGGTCCACGAATTCCTAAAAAGCTCGACTCGGATCACTCCCTGGTAGCCTCAAATCTCACACAGGACAGGAGCTCATTCAGGAATCTCCATGTTTTGGAAGCTGCTTCAGTCCATTCAGATTTTAGGTCAGAAAGCTAAAGAGCTAATCAGGCCTCAGTGACCCTCAAACCTAAAACCAACTACTCTAATCTGGTTATGCAACCACCGCCAAAGACATAGGATCACCAGCAAGCACCCCTGGATTCTTTTCAACATTTTCCCACCTGTCAGCTTAAGTCTGGCCTTAACGGGGAAGGAAATCTAAACAGAAGTTCTGCAAAAGCCCAGAATGTCGGTACATTATAGACTACTCTTCTTCTTCATATGGCTACTTGAGCTAATTTACCCACACACACCCCACCCCAAACAAGAAGAAAAAGTTGGCAAGAGGTTAATCTGTGAAGTAAAATTGTGAGAAACGTATTCATGGGAAAAGAAGGAAATTTCTTTATGTGGGTCACACTCCATCCCATAGATTAACACAGAAGAACAATTGTTACATTTGCTGTTTTTCTCTACATGGTCATCTGGTTTGTACAAAAAGTGAAATATTGCACCCAAACAAACACATTTTACTTTGATCCAAATGTGGTTTTCGCTGCCGCCTCACAGTTACGAGGTTGCGAGTTGCATGTTATGTATGTCTCTCTGTGTTCCCCCCCTACTGGTGACCTGTCCAGTGTGTACCCCACCACTCAACCTGTGTCAGCTGGCATAGGCTCCAGCTCCCCTACAACACTACGTAGGATAAGTGGTTACAGATAATAGATGATCACAATCATCGGGATTTTCACTTAAGCTTCCACTGCATAATTTGGTCATTGAGTCGCTACCTAAATTCTCAATTGTAAAATAACCAGTGACAAAGTCTATTTACTCTTCCAGAGTTATAGAGTTATCTAGAGTATATCTAGAGTTGGAATCACAAGTGTAAAATGCGCAGTGTCAGAGCAGATGAACACGTCCAGTGTAAGATATTCACTGGGAAAAGTACTCTAGAAAGCCGTACCAACCTCTGCCTGATAAGGGTGTTGGTTTAAAAACATATGTTAGACAGTCTCCATTATACTGGGTGAGATACATGGTGTTGAGGCTGAGCTCTATGCACGCACATTACCCACAATGTGCTATGAGAAACAGAATTAGTAGATTGATAAAGGGATCAATAAAATATTATTTCTTAGGTACTTAGGAGATATTATCATTAATACAGTGATACTGTTTTGTCATCGATACTATATTTACCAAAATAAAACATATACTAATTATGCTTTAATATAAGATTTTAAGATAATCATGAACTAATGGATGACCATGCTTATCTTTGTGTAGACTGATAAGGAGATGCATTAAAGTAGAGACTAAACCACAGACATGAAAAAAGACAAACATTATTGATACATTTATTTTTTAAAAGTCAAGTTGACTTATTTTACATTGTATACATACTGTAAATACATACATTTATACCTAAATACATACATTTATTAAGACATGAATACATTGTTGTTGTTGTTGTTTTGACCAAAATGAAACATTCATTAAATGGAGTAAAGTAGAAAATTGAAAATCGTGTTGTAAAAAAAAAAAAAGCACTGTATTGGGAGTAAGTATAAAACTAATTTAGAATAAAAACTGTTGGAGTTAATCTTGATTAACACTTATATTGTAAATAAATGAAGTCGAGCGGGAACATAAGTTCACTGCTTAAGTGTTGCATGAACACTACTAAATTAACTATGTAACCCAGTTAAGTCTCTGCAGGATTGTGCAAGCGTTACGTCTTTGAGGGGAATCCAAATGTAGGTGTGGATGGAGGGGATCCCAGATAGAATGGGGACATCTGACAGGATTGTCTTCATGGGTTGGATTTGGCATAAGGGAAAGTAGTAAACATCCTCCAGAGAGTCAACCCACACACATACACGCGCACACACACCAACAATTTGGGGCAATGGAATTGATCTATTGGACACACCAGGAGTGAGTACACTTATTTTAGTCTTGTTTTTATTATTTTGCCCCATCTTTTCAAATGTGGGAGTCAGTGGAGACACTGTCAGACAGGAATGAGAATACTCCATTTAATTATATTCCTGCAGTAGAAGTTTTAAATCCATGGTGTAAACTCAAAGACAGTTTGTTTTGTGGAAAACCTTGAGGAAGGCCAGATGATACATTTGCCTTATTGTTTACTTTCTATTGCTATTCCAAATATAACTCAGACACTGGACCTTTAATGCAGTGAGGGATCCGGCTATTAAAAGCAGAGAGAATGGATGACATTGCTGCTGCTGCTGTTGTTGTTTAAGATGCAGAAGTATTGCCAACATACTTGTTTCCTCACATACCACCACAGACAATTGTACTTTACACATCTGATGATTGGCTCTAGTGAAGCTACAGTGTATGTGAATGATTTTTACCAGAACTATTGCTAAAACATGGATTCTGTTAATTTGTTCTCTTTGTTCTGATCAATTGGTTGATTGTGACGCTCCCACTTCTTAATCGGATTCAATGTCCTCATTGTCAGACATCACTCATGGACTTCAAAGTAGAGCCTACACCTGTCTGTGCTGACCTGGCATCTGTCAAGATATGCTCTTCTTGTTTCACACATCAGCGTTTTATTGTTAGGTGACCTCTAGAAGCTACAGTTAATGTAGTGACAGTCGATAACAGTGACAAAGTCCTCTGATTAGGACAGAGCAGGGTACAAAAACCGAGCAGACTATCAGAAACCGGTGAGCAGTTCAACAGAGAAAAAAAAAATCCCTGGGAACTCTGAGATTGGACAGCACAAAAGACAAACTGGTACGGGGTGTGTGTGAGGAGTGGCTGTCAGTACTGAACAGACTATTGACAACAGGATTTAGGTGGCAGAGTGTGGCACAGCTGATCAAGGTGAGTGTGTCATGGGGATTAAACACTGGGAGAAATACAAAATCAGCATAACTATTTCAAAATTGCGTGATTATTATTGAAGCCAATAATAATACAATAATAATACAACAATAATATAACCATAATCGTGTGTTTCTTATTTGTGCCATAACGATGGTTGTTCCCCTGCTGCTGGTGTTGTTTGAGATTAGGGACAAACAACAGCATTTAGAAACTCGGCTGCAGTTACAAATGATTTGTTTGTTAGTTGTTAGTTGGTTTTTTGCTCTTTGGTTGATCAGTTCATGGAACCACTTGTAGTGCTGCTCCCCCGTCCTGATTAGCCATTATATTTGGGTGTGCAGAGTTGTATGGTCTCTACTGTAGGCTTGTGCTGATGATTGGCTTTTGCCTGGAAAAAAACATTTTTATTCACAATTGTTCACTTTTTTGTTATTTGCACATGGAAATTTTTACCCTTTTGGCATCTAAAGAGCCTCTTTGTCACTTTGTCTGTGGGTGGCCACTTTTGAATGGAACTGCTTGCAACATATCTATCAACTCACAAACATCCAGTCTACTGGTGACCTGTAATTGTTTTTCTTACAGTTTCCACTCTTGCAATCCAACATCTGCTAATAAAGCATAACCAAACCTTTCTTTTGTAAGATTACTGCACTAGCAGCAATGGTGGTTTTGTCAACAGAAACCAGAGCATGCAACAGGATGTGTTTCCTTATCAACATTTAGTTGAAACCACTGTGTTTCAAGCTTTTAGAGCCTAATTTTTAAAAGTGGGATATTGCAGGATGCCACTGGAGGTGGTAAACAGATGTTTGTGATACCTGTAGATGGGTGGTGTGAAACAATGCAGGGTGCCATTTGTTGCATCAGGATCAATATAGCTACACATCTCCTGAATTGATTGCAATCTCATCTCCACTGACTGGCATTAGTAGTAGTCTACACGACAAAGTGAGTAGTTGTATGAATAAAAAGCTTTTGACTCTGTAAGTCCCTCTGCTCTCTCTCTTTTTCTCTCTCTCTCTCTCTCTGACCTAGTATTTGGCTTTGGAGTGTGACGCAAAGGATTATAATCGGGTCCTGTGTTTGTAAAAGTCCAAAGTAACCAGCTGAACTGCTGTTTGTGGGAATCTACTCTAGTCCGATAGACCCCTGCATGCCTCCCTCCCCTGCAGCCCCCGCAGCCTGTCTCTGTGTGCCAAGCACATCAATGCGGAGCACTGAGTTTTTGCTGCATAATGACACGAGAGAAAAAAACGCTGTTTCCTGAACATGCTGCTGCAGTGTGAGAGCATCGCAGGCCGTTTCTAAGAAGGTACGTGTGTATTTCTCAAGTGTCAACCGGCGATCCAAGTAAAAGATGGTATTCAGACTGCTGAATAAACCTGACAAAAATATGAGCCCGCCTCGGGGGAGGGTGCATGGGATGCGCACAAAGTGCACGCTTTTCTGGCAACTCAGATAATGCAGATGTTTCGTGCATATCTGATTCTGGGGGATCTGGGGGAGCTCAAGCAGAGATATAGACAAAGTCAAAGGGAGCATCATTACAAATGCACACAGTAGCCTGCTGAAAGCCAGCCAGTCCTATGCCTGATATTCAATATCAACATTGACAGATTCTGACACAAGGGGCCAACCACAAGTAAAAGCCCCACACCCCTTTAAGTTGGTCATAGTTTTGTCTACCTTTGTAGTTGTTTATGATCGTTTCACATTTTTTGTTGTGATTTTTTGGGTACTTCTTTTGAAAGGTAGTGGTAGTTTTGTGAATTTCTGTTGTCATTGGCATTTGTAATACTTTGGCATCTTTTTATACCTGTTTGATTGAATTTACAACAAGGGCACTGTCCTCACTAGATCCATTCAATTATCCACCAGGGAGGGAGGGTATGCTGGGGCCTAAATAAGATTTGAAATACCTTTCTATAATCATGTTCTATTGCATGTTTTGATAGCTGCAGAGGAAGTTAAAAACTGACCTTGCTTGATGTGGGCTATAGGTTGAGACTTGTACACAGTCTGAGTCAAAGCCTCACAGCATGTGACAGTATGAGATGCTCTACATTCTCTTCAAACACTTACACACTCCACAGCATAAAAGAGTTCTGAGAACAGATCCCACTGAGCCAAAAACTACAACTGGATTATGTAAACAATCAGTAGTATGTTCAATGCCCACATGTACACACACAAGAACGGCCCTCTCCCCAGTATGCTTGATATATTGTTGATGTAGTGTGTTGAATAACTGTCTAAACTGCTTGGTTATCAGTGGTGCTGGGGCCTTGAGAAAGCAACTCCTCTCACAGTGATAAACTCCTCTTTTCATGTCAGTTTTCACCTGCAGTGAGCAGAGTTATGCAAAGAGGAGAAAGTTAGAGATGCACAGCTCGGGTTCAAGAAGCAGCAGTTGGTTAAAACACCAGAAAGTCAATAATCCAGTATTTTGATTAATAGAAGAAAGAAATGTGTTTCCAGATTGTGGATTTGCATCATTTCTCTCTCTTAAATAATATACCCACAACTCACCAGAACACCCTTTCAACTGTCCTTGCTTTATTTTGTTTATTGTGAGTTTACATTATGTGTACTGTTTAACTAGTTTAACAGTGCATATGATTTATATTGGGAAAGTATTGCAGATGACAATGGACTTTAAGTTAAAATGTCAACATGTATGTTTCAAAACAACCGAGGCAGAGATATTCTGACTTTGGGTAGATAATTATTAGAAAATGAGCATCTGGGCACAAAGAAGGAAAGGGCACCTTACCATTTCTTTTTGCTCATTCTTGTGGTAAATATGCATTTGTTTTTCTATGTTTTCTGTCTGTTTGTGTGTGTGTGTGTGTGTGTGTGTGTGTATGTGTATGTTTGGTCATTTGATTCTTGTTTGTTTTTTGTCATACTGCACTTTGGCTAGTTTCAGGTAATTTTTCATCATTTTTAATCGATTTTGTGGTCATTTTGTCTCTGCAAGCTGAGCTCTTTCTAACAATAAGCAATAACTTAACAGGCGAATACGCCGCCTTTTACCTGTTGGCCTGTGCCCAGTAGGCCTGTTAAATAATTAATCCATGATATCCATGATTTTAGTCATTATATGGTCTCAAAATTTCTAATATGAAACTAGCAGTGGTTTATTTTCATTAGGCTCTCCCTCTCATGTCTTTCCAACCTCCAAACCTCCAGTTTGTGGTACAATTTTTGCTATAAATGTAACATCTCAGGGTCATAGCCAAACTCCCAGAGGCAAAAGGACATTACAAAGTCCCCTTAGTCACTTACTGTGAAAAATAAAAAGGGTAAGTTAATCAGTTAACTAACAGCTTTGTGTAGGGGCCTTTTCAAGAACCAGGAATGAAAAAAACAAAGAAAGGCTGAGGCTACAGGCTAAAGGTTGGACATGTCTTATGTGAGTGCCTTTGATAATTTATGAAAACTCCCGATAACCTTGTAATCTGCCTTTATTACCATCTTACTCTTATCTCCATTCTACTGTACTTTTTTGCCACACAACACCCAACATTTTTCCAACATGTCCACAAGGATCTTATGTCCTTAGACATGAAAAGTACATGACTATATTTAGAAATGTATATCTGAAAACCAGACAGGGAGCATGTAGCAGGGTAATATGATGCAGTGGATAAAGCAGGTGGCCAAGGTTGGATCATTGAAAGCAAATGCCCTCCAGTGCACAAAGATTGGGAGTACTAATCACTCAGTGAGGGCAAAGTTAGAACAGGAAAGTAGACAAGAGGCTATAATTTATAGGGCCAAACCCACAAGATTTAATTAACTGTGATATAATGTATAAAACTGTTAACCTCCTCAATTGGCCAGAACCGCCAAACCTGATTTTTTTTTGCCACTGTGGACGAAAATGTTGTCAGGAAAACCCTTTGGTACAAATGGAAATGTGTCAGCAAATATTAAATGGATTGACTTTTGTACAGTAATAGGATAAGATAAAACATTATTGATTCCTGTGGAGGAACTTCAAATGTGATAGCAGCTGAGCAAAATAATCCAAAGGATGTAAAAATACAATATTGCCAGTGAAGTCTCTGAAAAGCAAATGTAGTGAAACCCATGCTATTTGGTAAAGTGTGTAGGTGGAAGAGCAAAGTTCAAACAGTGGTGGCAGAGGGACAACAGTGTAATCAAGGTAATAGGTGCCTTTAAGCTTTACAATCAGGCGATTAAGTCTGTAGTTAGTTGGTCTGTTTGGAGCAGTTTGTGGAATCTGGTGGCAGCAGAGACAAAGAAGCTGCTCAACACTCTGCAGGAGCCCAGGGGATGAATCCTAATGAGTTTAGCTGTAATGACACGTGCATCCTCAGAAGATTAAATTTCTTCTAATTCAGTGAAATGTTCACATCCTGTACTGGATTCAAAGTTTTTAAGATTCTTTGTTAACTATGAATTGATCGACTAATGGGTTTAGTAGTGACTTTAGCTTGCAGTGTGTGGTCAGTCTGTCTGTATCCAGGTGTTTGTTCACAGGATCATGTCTTATCACATGTAAACAAATCTGAGGCCTGTAAGATTGGGGGAGAACAGGAGAAAGGGTTGGAGCTTTTGCAGTATAGTTGTTTGAAGGAAAACACTAATGCTTAAATATTTAAAAAACAGTGCAGCAGTTACTGAGCATATGTGTTCAAACAGTAAGGCCAGATACAGGTCAGTTTAGTTTAAACACATGTGGAATGTGGTCTCATTATCTTTCCTTAAGTAAAAAAGCTTGGGTTTGCTTTTACATCTTTCATAAATCATCTTATTGTACACACCCATAAGAGTTGGTGTTGCTTTAGGGTCAGTTTGGCTTTTATTAACAAATCAAATAACACTGGAGAAATGACTAGTAACAGTATATGTGATAATAAAAGATTAGGGTTTAATGTTTTTGCAAACAGAGTCAAAGGTTAAGAAAGATATTTATCTGTAAGGGATGGGATTACATAACATCCCCATGTTGGCCCAGGGAAACTTCTAGGAATAATCAGAAACATATGCACCATTTTAAACTTCCAAGTATCACAAAATCACACAGTGAGCTGTCCAAACATAATGAAGTAAAGAGGTGTTTTAACACAGAAACAGAAGTACAATATTTAAAAATTACTCCAAATAAATATTATAAATGCTGCAAATCCTAGGTAACTTTATATCTAAATGTCTTTAGTGTCTTAACGTGTCTCTGCCTGGAACTGTTTCACACTTTCACAGATAATGGACATGTCTCTCAATTCTGTCTGCATGTATTTCATAGGACGCATAGAGCCAAGTTTATCTGTAAACTATATAATATGTATATATCTGGAAATATAGTTGTTTTTTATCACTGGGTCCCGATACACCCACATTAAGCAATAACAGACAGACAAGAACATTGATGTATTTGTCTTTGTTTTGATTTGATCGATTTATGGTGACCCTTTTCAGATGAAAGTGGATTTTATATCTAAAGCAGAACTGCCTTTTAAGTGTATGGAAGTGCAAAGCTACATTGCTAGAATATGCTTACTAAACAATGAAAACGTAATAGGGAACCTTTAAAGTATGAACTTTGCTGCCCTGTGACAGTAAAACAACCCAGCTAGCTGACTAAGCTGTGTTCAAGCTGTAGTCGGCTAAAAAACATAGCAGTCAAGTCTGGTTGAGTAATGTCCTCAACTAAACCACAACCATCGAAAATGTGCATGTCAGTTCATCTTTCTATGCATGTGTTCCTCAAAAAATGTTACAAGAGACTCTTATAATCGTAGATTAATTTCTTCTCTCATGTGCCATAGCTCAGAACAGCAACTTAGCTGTACAGACCTAAGTAAGAGAGCACAGGAGAAACACATATTAACAGTTTAACTCACTGATTGTTTCTGCATCAGTACAACAATACTTATCTCAGTCATGTACAGTAAAAATATGCAGTGTTCACCTTCAAGTTTTCCCTACTTTTAAAAGCTCCTTGAGTCATGGAAGACATAATGACACTCATACACTAGTTTGTTGCTCTCTGTGATTAGTAAAAGTATTTTGATATATAAAACAACAAAATGCTCCTTTGAGGTCTTACAGACACCCTCACACCACTTCAAGTTTTGTGGAGTCAAACACAATACATTTGCTCTGCAGCACCACTATCCGTCACAATCTCTAAGCCAACTTGATAGACATCACTCAACAAACTGTCAGGTAAACTAAACAGTAGTTAAAAAATAGATTTATGAAACATCCTGCTGCACAATGTTTAGCTACTTTATTTTTAAGTTTATTGTTATAAGTAAATAGTTACCACTGTCAGGCTTCCATGTGTAAACTGAGCCTTCACCTTTCATTGTGTTGTGCAATGACCCTGGAGCCAAACTAACACCAGCACTTTGACAACAAATCCTGTCTGAAATGCATTCATTGAACCCTAAAGAATTGTTACTTATACAAACAGGTTTACATGCTGATTGAATAGAAACGTTATTGTTATCGTGTTAATGTTGGGTATGGGCCCGTGTGTTTTGTTGGATTTCCAAGTGATGACAGTCTCTGGGTTTGTGGCTTGTCACACATTTCACATGCAACAATTTAATATGTGTGGCAGATGCACTTCGCTAAATCTTATTGGTCCAAACGCATCTGAGGAACCTACTGCTGCTAAATCTACTTTACCTCAGCCTGTAAATTTGCAGGGAACTTTAATCAAATAAAATAGCTTTCATAAAGAGCTTTTCTTAAGCCAGTGTGGTCTTGTGTGACCACCATGTGTTCAGATCTGCAATTCTTTGATCCTTTAAAAACTGAATATGATCATCTGAGCAAACTCCCAGAATTTGATTCATACAGTTCATCATTTCCAGCTAAGATTTCAAGTCAGAACAATAAATGTTTAGGTTTGGACAGGAAAAACTATCTTTCAACTCAGAGATGCTCTTAAAGCTGGTTTCCCCTGTGGTAATACCAGTGGCTCCAGGTTGATCCTTAAGGGCAGAAAATGGAGTTGAAAAAGCTAATGGTCAAATTCAACGATTTGTGCCACAGCTGTTTTGTTTATTTATTTATTTTTTATTTATGCTATTGGTGGGTCACAGGCAAGGTTATAATTTGTCCACTATGCTCTGTCCTTAATAAAAAAAATGATATTTCTATTTTTATGTCAACAATAACTAGAGTATTTATGGTTTTGATGGTTTGAACAGATGGCTTTTAAGGTCCAGAGAGTAAGCAAAGAAGTAAACAAGTGTAACCGGTTGCATATATTTGGGGCTTAATGAGCTGGCATCAGTAAGACTAGAAATGGAACTGATGCTATCTCACGTTGGGGTGTAGATAGAACAATAGAGTAACGGTAAATGGACATATCCACCCTGAGGAAAACATGGTAATGGCAGCACATCTGTATGATTATTTTCTTTGTCAGGACAGACCAACAGGTTGGCTGACAGTTTGTTGATAACGTAGTGGGTCAGGATGAGGTCTGATGAGGATGCTGTTTTAAAATGGTTAACAAGGACACAATCACAGGAGAGAGTACTTCCAAAGATCAAAACAAAATGTACACAGGTCCAGAAGTTTTTTTCACAGCTGAGAGCATCAACAGGAAATTCCTAAATTTATTCAATCGTCAATGTTATATGTGTGTGAACATACATGCACAAAGAAAACTTCTGATTTCTTGCATGCAACACTTGAAAACCTGAGCACTTTAGCTGTATGCCGACACTCTTTATGTATATGAAAACAAAGATTAAAAATGAGAAGAAAGATATTTATGATTGCATTACACACTCCAATAATAATCTTGCCATGACTTTTTTGTAAAACTGTATAAGATTTTGCAGCAGCTTATTTGAAAAACAGCAACAAAAGGACAAACCTTTTTTGTGTTACTGCCAAAACTAAATGAAGTTGTAATTGCTATCCAATAAACAGCTATCCAGTATCTGAGTGAAAATGATTTTACTTAACCACAACAATATGTAAGAAACAAAAACTTAATGGCTTTTGTGCATTCTTAAAATCCTGATCAAAGCGGATTTCAAATCTGTTCCTTTCTGTTTAAAAGGTTTTTAATCACCATTAAACTCTCCTGACCACTGTTTGATGCCCCCTTTATTTATTTCCCTATTTATCCATTTTTACAATGTCAGTGAATACAGTGAAATAAAAAATTGAAGAAACAGAGGCAAAGCACTTGTGGACAAGCAGCAGGAATGTGACAGAAGCCCATAGGTGATAACTTTAGTATATGCCAACAATTCAGTATGATCCAGAGAAATGTGGGTCTTTTTTTCTGTATTAGTGGAGGGTGCTGTCACTGCCGAGATGACTAAACCCAGTAAGGACTGAACTTAAACCAGTTGTCCTGTATAATTCTCTACCAAAGAGATGATTTCTGGAACAATACGTGAAAAAACTGCAGTAGTATTTCAGGATGTAGATGAATAAATGAAAAACTCATAGGTGATTTGCTTTTAGTTTACATAGTAGAGTTTGATGTACAATCACAAAAACTACTTATTGATTGGTCTGTCCTTAATATGAACACCCATTAAATGTCAAATATAATAGTGAATAGTAAGAGGCATTGTAGACTGCATATCTGATTTAAACCTTAAACTTTTTAACAATCAATAAACAAGTTACATTTGAAAAAAAAAACACAGCAACTTATGAATCATTGTGTATATCAGTAAATAACATCACTTACATCAGGAGAAATCACATGTTTTAAGCGCATCTTAAATTTTGTGAATGCTACTCAATCTGAGTGGTTACATCTGCAGTTACAAAACTTGTATCTCTTGTGCCCCTGGATATTAAAGGTCTAAGTTAAGTCAGCTCGTGATACTACCATGACTTGCAAAACATATGAAAGCTGTACAGCTTAATAGATGTTTCCTATGATAATACAATGTTTTGAAACATTCTCTGACTTTTTTAAATATACCATTATAAAGGCTTACAAATACTAAATAATTGCAGTAGATCCAGTTATCCTTATTCTCAGCTAATGTATATACAACTTTACAGCAACCAAAATAAGCATAGGATACAAACATACATTCGACATATGAAAACATTCTAACAAATCTATTAAAATACTAACCAAAGCCCATATTTTCACAATTCCTTTTTGCATTTAAAAAGGACTTAGCTGCAGACTGTCTTTGGAGTTTCTAAATTCAGTGTTTGTAAGTTTCAGGATTGCTAGCAAGGAGCGCTAAATAAAGAAGTGAAATTGTCCAAGGCCATAACTTCTTCATTCACTATGAAAACACGTGGTGTCACCGATTGGGGTGTGACTAAAAGAATTCAAAGTTTCAGCAGCTTCAGGCTGCATCAGTCCACGTGAGAAAACATGAGATTATCCTTGATCACCAACACTGTCTACACAACTGGATTCAACACTGTCATTGGGACAACACTGTTAGAACACATTTTAAATTCAAGCTCAACAGCACAGGAATGCAGAAATGAGTGGAATGCACACTAACACAATCCTCCTCCTCACATGCAGAACAGAATCTGAAGTCTTGAAACATGCATTAGTCCCAGATTCTTAAGTTCCCAATGATTAATAACCTGTCTGTCTTCTTTCATTTATGTCATATGAATAATCATCGGTGTTTGTCTTTTTAAACAAGAATGAGGTTATAGTGATAGAGAGATAATGAGTGATAGAGAGAACACAATAGAGTTATTGTTACTTACAAAGAACCTCAAAAAATAAGGAGAGATGCATCTCAGATTCATACAGCGATAAAACTTAATAGCAGTGGTAAGGATAATACATATAATAAATCTTTATTTAAATAGCGGATTTCATAAAATGTAATACAATGTGCTCCACAAAGCAAGGAAAAGGATAACCATAGAAAGTAGGAACTTTAAGACAAACTAAGACAAAAAGAAAACAACAAATCTAAGATAAACTTTAAATCAAATGAAATAAATTACAAATAGAATAACAGGTGAAATCTAAGATGACATTTCTGGTAAAAAATATATATATATTTTTAATTGTAAGAAAAGTGTTCATTCACAACTGTATTTGCCATTCATTTGGCAAAGCTGCTGCAATTTTTAGATAAGTGTGATGGAAAATCAAGTCATTTTACAATTAGCATTTTACCTAGTTGTAATGACAACTTGAACTCAGTGTACTTTTGAAGGATGTTTAAATGTCGTTCAAGCTTTGTCTCTTCTTCTCCTCAAAGGAGAAGAGGGTTGGGGGCAGTAGCCTGAGGGGGGAGAATGTTCAGGCCAGCAAAAGAGAGATATAAAACTAATGTGTGATGTAGGAAGCTTAGAACTGCATAGGACAGAGGCTTGAAACTCTGTTGATGTACTTCTCTCTAGCTAAATAATAAAACCCTTAAAGACATCCTGGATGTTGAAGCTTCTTTACTGATTACACTTGAGGTGTCTCAGACCAAATATTGTCATTTTTGCCATGACAATAAGTTTGCACCTATATGTTCACATGTTATCAACACTTATCAAAAAAAAAATCATAGATACAGTAATTCAGGATTCAGAAGATTAACTGGGTGAACAAGGTGAAGTCAACATACTAAAGTCTGATTTCCATTAGGGTGGAAAGGAATGTTAGATACAACCCACCACATGTAGCATTTCAGCACTAAAGCCAAATTTTTACATTGCTGGACTTTACAAAAGGTGATGGATCCCATAATGGGCTGTCTAAAGCCTGGCTTTTGTCATTAAATGCACCACTGGATTGAGAGGAATCGATTTTCGGTGCAGCAGCAGATTTGCGGTTCACCTGTCGGGACAGGGATTTCATACAAGTGTGTGACTCTTGCAAATGTCTCATAATGTGTTAAGAATTTGAAGATAAGGAAGGAGGAATTTCCTCAGGAGTTTTTTCATTTGCCTGTCTCCATTCTTAATCCTCCAAAACGGAGCCAGGCCTCAAAACTCTTAATTCCAAATGGGATTTATTTCACTCTTTCTGCGTCTCCCAAGTCTTTAGGGATTGAAGAGGCCATCTATTGGAATTCCTTTTTCTTCTGTTGTCCTCTTAAATCTCAGTATGTGGTCAGAAAGCCACTTCCAGCCCATTCATGTCATGCCCTCCTCCTCACCCTGAGCTCGCCTCTTATGCCACAGACTTAACAGGATACTCCTGAATTAGACACGTATGATGTTTATTTACTCATAAACTTGTGGTCTAAAAATTACAGAAGAGGGACTCGTCAGGGGTCAGCAGGAAACAACAGAGATGAAAAAGATTTTTACGTTGATGATTTAAGATGATTTTTGCAATCATCAAAAAGGAGGCTAACACGGATCAGGCTGCACATTTAGCTTTTGCAGACTGCAAACTGCTCCACTGGTTACTGGCAGATGCATTGTCACATGGGCGCCTCACAGAATTGTGAGGAACTCAACAACACAAGCACCTGTTGATCTACTGTTGAGAAAGTTTTCACTCCTTTTGTTTAGCTCTTTATCTTGTGCACTCATCTTTCTTGCATTTCTGCTCAAAACTTCTCATTTCTGCATGAATGTGTTTGTGTCTTACAGAAACCATCCTGTCACACTTTTTGTCCCTCTCTGTTGCACTTATTTCCTATAATTTTCTTTTTCCCTCTCTCACCTCTCCATGTAAAACCTTGAAACCCTGACAACACATTTTTCCTTTTGGCCACACGAGCCAAGAGTAGTAAGAGGGCAGTAACAGTAAGTCAGACATATTCAGCAGGAAGAAATAAAGATATTTAGGTTGTTTTTAGGATAAAATGTGTTGTTTTGTGTCTTTGCAGCAACGGAGAGAAACAGTTGTCATTGAGTTAACTGAGGCTCAGCAGCTCCTTGTTTTTTTTTGGGTTAGTGAGGTGGCAGGCAGACCCACTTGTGGTTTCTGTCCCCAGCCAATGCGAGCTTTTTTTAGAGAGAGTACAGACAGGGTGTGGATGACTTTGTACCTGCCATGACTGCACTGTATGAGTAAACAGAGACAGACCAACAGACTGAAATGCAGCACAAACAACACCTCGGCAGAGACAGGCAGACAGACCCATATGTTATTATGAAATCATACAGTGGTGTCAGTTCTCGCAAATGCTCGTGAAAAAAACCCTCACCCTAAAAGTAGTCGAAGCAGCAGAAGAGACGCTGGTAATGTGTTTGTTTTTTTCCAGCCTCTTTTACCTGTAATCATTTTTATTCTGTGTGGCATTAATTAGCTTATACATGTCCCTACAGTGAGTCATTTGTTAATTCTCAGTTTCAGAACTAGAATTGGGTGTTTCCCCCTTGCTTTCTCATCAGTTTTACCTCAAAAATCCCCCCTGGGCAAATCCATTCTAATTCATACTTATTCTGTTAAATGGCTCAGGCTGATTTATTTTAGCAAATTTAAAGGCGATTGCTACATGCAAAGTCTGTTTGTACTTTTGGATTTTAACCCTCCGGTTTGAACTTATGTTTAAAGAAGTGACTACTCTGCTCCACAACTTAGCTTAAAGCAGCAAATTAAATCCAGCTGGCTTCTTGAAGTCTGTCAGATTGTCAAAACAAACAAAGCAAGCTGAGCAGCCAGGAAATGGAAAGAAGCAACATTCATGGCTTTCAGTGATCACTATGCGTTTTGAAATGTACCGCAAAATGACATGAAGTTGTCTGTCATAAGATATTTTGCCATATTCTATACTGTTGTATCTCTTTTGCCCACAGACCAAAAAATGGCATACAAAAAACAGTTCCTTTATTGTTGTGGTCATTTTAATGGAAAAGTGTGTTTGAAGTTGTGCTCCTGATATATCAGATAGCCAAACATAACAACAAAACAAACAAAAAACAGACATTCCTTACTAGGCTTTTTATCTATCGAGTTTCAGTTCAGCATCAGTGATGCCCTTTTGATGTGCCACATCATTTCTGTACATGTGTCAATACAGAGGTTACTATTCAAATTAGATGTTACGAAAACTATTAAGGACTTAGCAGGCCGTTACACATACAGAAACAGATGGATCGTAGATAACATTTATTATCGTCCCAAGTTGTTTCCCCGACGCTGATATCTTCAGGACTGTAGGAGGTCTTCCGAGGTCAGTAAAGCTCGAGATCTCTTAAAAGGACTCGAATGGGTGTTAGAAACAAAAGCCTTGCATTACAATTTTTTTTTTCCTGTGGTCCGTGGACGCCTGCCTTTACCAAATGAGCTACAGCCCCCCCTTCCAAAGCCTTGCATTACGATGTAACTGTTAATTGTTCCACTTCTTCCACTCCGTTGAAAAATATTATTATTATTATAATAATATATATATTATATGTTAGGAAGAGTTGCACCATCATTTAAGAAACATAACGGATGTGTGAGTTTTTCATTCACAGAAACTATATCCTAATCTTTCTTCTTCTTCTTATTATTATTATTCAGACCTCTGTATGTTATTTGGCGCTACTTTGGCATACTTTCAGCTAGAAACGTCCAGCTTATAAAGGACATTATTGTTTGTATACAGATTTGTAATATCGTTTATACTTTAAGACATCATGGAGTCACGTGAAATGCAGTGTGCCTTTGAAGTTTTTGCCTTTGAACTTTTAAGGATTTGCCTAACCAGTATATAAACGATCGGCGTTTCGTTCCAGCTGTTTCCCCAAAAGCAAAACTTTTAGCTATTTCAGCAAAAAAAACTGCTGTGCAGAAAGTAGTGGGCTTGTGGATTTACGAGGAGCATTGAACATATCACACAAAGTCGTGGTCCTGCAGAGAGGCGAGGACAGATACGAGGCTCAACTCCTCTAAGGCAGCGGAGATACGGTAGGACATCTCCATGTGGTTCATTGTAAATATTACATAAGTAAATGAGATGTCTCTCAGCCAGTTGTGGTAGTTATCTATAAATTCCAGGCAAGCGTTGAACCCGAGAGTTTAGTTTTTGATTGTGGACGGGCACTATGTGCCCTTTGTTGAATGAAATTTAGCGCCAACGTCAGCCGTGGTGTCCGACACGCCTGGTAAACGCTAACGTTGGTTAAACTAGTTAATGTTCGCTAACCTGTTAGTTACAGTGGGTAAAATAGATCCCAATCCATAAAAGTGTAGACTAAAAACACAGGTAAAAAAAAACTTCATTTTCACTGGCTGTTGCCTTGGCACAAATGTGTAGTTATGTGTTTATCAATCCCCATTCATCACTTTTCTTTCTCTGGACAAACTAATCTATCGAGTGTTTTGCTCTGTTATCATGTAATTGCCAGATAGCTTGCCCCAAAAGACTTGCTCATAGTGAAAGCCAGTCATTGATGTGATCAATATTAATAACTTTGTGAAAACAAAGTAAAAAGGTTGCATTTTAGAACAAGCTCTGAAGTCTCTGTACATCTTGGTGACAAATCATGGGGCACATGACTCTTGCTGCCCGTGGAGGGAGCACGTGTGTGTCTGGCAGAAGCAATGAAATGTTCAGTACTAGCTTGTGGTTATTCGATTACAGGGCATGAAAAAGTGATATGTAAAAAAAAAACACTGACAGGCAAATGAAGTCTGAAACGAAAGTGTGGTATAAACACGGATGTTGACACATAGTGTGGGCAAGTCAGAGAGACTCAAATCTGTCAAATCTGTTTATGCAGATCAGGAGCACTGTTCTCATTAGAAAATCCTTTTGTAGTATTCCTATCAACTTTATTATTGGATTACTATAACTCTTCTAAATGATAACTGATGTGTCTGCCTATATGTGAATGTTTTCTGGCTTGGCATTATGTCACACGTGTCTGTGCTATTTGTGACTCTGCTGACCCTGAATGAAGGGGGTGAGGACACCAGAATGGTTGCTTTGTTTTCCATGTGACAGCTGATGGAACTGAGGCATCGACCCACCACTGGGTCCGCATGAGCATCTGTTTTAGAACGAAGTGTGGAAGTTAAGCTTTATTGCAGACTTGACCAGTGCTACGCTAAAATCAAAAGCTAATATCATTATTTAGTGTCTATGCTGGCAGAACAAAGTATTTATCAAGGATTTTCTAACTGGTGGTAGCTCTCTTGAAGATATGATTTAGCTAAGCTGATTCATCAACAGAAGAGAAAACATAATCCCTTTAGTCTTACTCATTGAAACCCATCAGCACTGACTGCAGTGTAATCATGATAAGTGAAGTAGCTATTGGCAGTCTTGAACCAACAAAAAAGACAGGCAGATGGAGATGAGCTTTGTTCCTGCCCCCTGTGAGTGGCGGGAAATTATTTATGGCATAAGGGGTTTGGTCAGGGTTAAGACAATGGATTTAGGGACCTTTATACTCCCTTTTTCTTTAACACAGATTAGTTTTCTTTCCAAAGCTTTTCCACCAGGGTTTACCCTAATTCCACTTAAGCATAGGATGTAGTGTCCTCAAAAAACGGTCTCAATATGTATTTAAAAGCCCTAAATGTAATTGGAGAACATTTTAAATATTTTATGTTTCCTACCTTTGGGTTGGTTATGCTCGTTTTATTTTGCTAACTGTCAGTCAGGGGACAGATATATCTGCATTATACTTCGGACAATGCAGTTGTGAAACACCTATGAAATAGTCTTAAAGTCTGACTTGGCGAACCCCATAGAACCTTTCCATATTCTAAATCTAACTTGTCTGCATTAAATAATAAGAAGAAAAGCACAGACTATATGTATTAGGTACAGTTGAGATCTGGTTTCAATATGGAAGGAGACCAGGATAAAAAAATAGTTGCAGTTGCCCCCTTATCATTTAGTCGAATCAGTGGTGCTGTAATGCTCTAGTTATTTGAATGAAGAACATTTCAGTGAAAGACAAATGCACTGTGAGCTTGTCGAGACCTGCTTGAGATGTGCAACATGTGCCAAATTGTGTTAAATTTTGTGTTTTGGTTGGAGTTCTCACCCCAGCTTTGCAGGAAACAAAGGTCATGTTAGTGTTGCTAAAGGTTTGTTTGAATGATGCTTTTTGGTCTCTGTGTCTTTGTCTGTCATTTCAATAGGATTCCCACAGTGTTACTTAGGCGTGCGGCAACTGCTTGGTTTGACCCTGAATGCCTCTCTGTCCATGTGGAAGAGATGAGGTGAATGTGTTTGGCCACCTGGCAGGTTTCTTCTATTCACACCCTATGTTCCTTGAAATAAGCTTTGGCTAAGATTTACAAACTGTATAATCTGAGTTTTTTTTAATTGTCAATAAGATTTTGTTTGACCACTAGTATAAAGCCAATAGCTGACATGAAAGGCCTATGTGGACAAACGTGTGTAGGGTCTGGCTCTGGAATTGACTACCCACAAAACTTTGTACACGTGATGGAAAGTTCTAAAATGTTTCAAGGCAATCTTCTTATCACCAATGAAACCAAATAGGTTATCATCTAACCAAAGAGACACCAATGTTTACAAGAAGAAAAAGGATTTCCAAAAAGAAAATGCATTGTTCGGTCAAGCAAAGCTGAAAAAACCCTGCTTTTACTGAAATATCTGAAACGAAATCTCACTTACTTATATACTTCAAACTTCAAAGCCAATGAGCCTTAAGAACTTCAAATGGAATTATGTGATTTAATTGAAGATGTCAATTTTTAATCTATAAGTATAAAAAATATTTAAAAAGACAAGTGAAGTGTGAACAGTGTTTCTAGCTGAAAGTATGCCGAAGTAGTTAGGCTAAGAGTAGATATTTCATACTAGTCCTCATGCTGTGTATAGAATATAGATTTAGTCATCATTTGGCTTAGGTTAACAAAGCCACATACTGTAGGTCATGCAAAGAACCTCAATAGTAATGCTATGCACATTTAAATCTTGGGATGCATCAAAACCATGTCTGCACTTTGTTGATCTCTGCCACAAAGTTAGAGAATTGCTGACAAATGGTAAAATTGCAATTATAGAAGATTCAGGGTTTGTTTAGGGTCTGTATAGTGACAATACAAGTAATTTAGAAAAGGATCAAAGTTATTATTTATATTGGAGTAAATTATGTTGTATCAAACTGACTGCTGATGTAGAATAGGCATTGAACATTAGACCAATGCAAACCTGTCTTTTACATGCTGAAGCATAAATCCAGGAAAATATTTTTAAACTTGGTGCTTGTTATTTAAAAACAGACAACATAGGTAGCTCCTAAGGCCATTTGAAGGTTGTAGCATTTTAGAGAAATTAACAATAACATTAACATTTTAAGATTACGCAAAGGTCACCCTCATTCTTTGTCTTGCAATTTTTAATCTGTGGTCTTCAGGCAGACTTAGGACAGAGTCACTAATACTGCCCATGAACTAAGGGCAAGATGAAATGCAGTGTGAAATAGGAATCAAGGTTGTAAAAGTCAATGTACTGCACCCTGACTGTACTCGGCCAGAGCTGTTGAGCAATCTTTTAAGTGTGCGTGTGTGCTGGGGATTTTAAGAGCAATGTGAAATTAGAAACGTAGTTGGCAGGCACAGATGTGAACAGCATATGAATCATCACAATGTTTTTTACAGTTGAGCATTTGAAGACTTCACGTCTGATGGCATTTACAACACAAAGTGCCTTAGTATAAATGAGTTGCTTCTGATGATTATTTTATTTATATTTTTATTTAGATACTTTGTACTGAGATAAATTGTACTGAGTCAATACTTTGTAAAAACTTCTTTTGCTGCAGTTACAGCTGCAAGTCTTTTGGGGTACGTCTGTACCATCTTTGCACATCTAGAGAGTGACATTTTTGCCCATTCTTCTTTGCAAAATAGCTCCAGCTCAGTCAGATTGGGTATAGAGCATCTGTGAACAGCAGTTTTCCAGTCTCGCCACAGATTGTCAACTGGATTTAGGTCTGGACTTTGACTGGTTCATTCTAACACATGAATATGCTTTGATCTAAACCATTCCATTGTCGCTTTGACTGTGTGTTTAGGGTCATTGTCCTGTTGGAAGATGAATCTCCTTCCCAGTCTTAAGTCTTTTGCAGACTCTTAACAGGTTCACTTCTAATATTGCCCTGTATTTGGCTCCATCCATCTTCCCATCAACTGTGACCAGTTTCCCTGTCCCCGCTGAATAAACACATCCCCACAACATGATGCTGCAACCACCTGTTTCACGATGGTGTGTTCAGGGTGCAGTGTTAGGTTTCCGCCATACATACCGTTTTGTATTTATTCCAAAAAGTTCAATTTTGGTCTCGTCTGACCAGAGCACCTTCTTCCACATGTTTGCTGTGTCCCCTAGATGGCTTGTGGGGAATTCTTATGTCTTTCTTTCAACAATGTCTTTCTTCTTGAAACTCTTCCATAAAGGCCAGATTTGTGGAGTGCAAGACTAATAGTTGTCCTGTGGACAGATTCTGCCACCAGAGCTGTGGATCTCTGCCACAGATTCAGATTTCCATGTCTTGGTAGATTTGCAGTTGCGCCATACTAAATACCTGAAGCCTATCAAAGTCATGATGTCATCGACTGCCGATACAGGTTGAAAAAATAAACATGTTGAGAAAAACAAGCGTGAGAATGACTGGCAGAGTTTTAGGACTAAAAACTAGAATCTTTAGATAGCACACACGTATCGATTGTCTCTGTTGACTGTCAGTGTTGACAAGGCCAGATTGGCACTGGCCTGGACCAACTAGGTCAGACCAAATTACATTAATAATTGGCTGTAAAGTGATTAAGTGTTTGACAGCCTTTAGTTTCAGTCACCTTTGTTTGTAGATCACCAAAGAAAGTTAACGTGGTAGCACTATAGTTACATCGAAACACTTACACACCAGCGCATGAGTATAAATACTCACATTGGTATAGTCTCTGTATAGATTCAATGCACGACCATAAATCAAGCTTAACTCCTCTTTAGCATCCACAGTTAAGTTCTGTTCTGCCTGCTTGTGCCTTACAGAATGGACTGTGGCAAATTCGCAGAACGGCTTAGGACATATGACATTATAAAATTATCAACTTGAGGACGCTTTTGTATGGTATTTTTCTCTTATTTACAAATAGAGCTAGTTTCTGGTAGTTTTTTTATTTACATATTTATGAACAAAAGTTGTTGCACCTAAATGGTGGTTAAAATAAGGAGAAGGCACCGTTGAGTGTTTACCTGAAGTTTAAAATGTACCTGCAAAGAATATGTGCAGTTCTGTGCTTATTAGATTCATCATCTGACACTGAGTGTCATTACAACTGTAGTAAAATGCACTTTCACCCGCAGATACATAAAAAATTAAGTTTACTTAGTACGTGGGATTAATACAATTTTCTGTCCTGTTTGCAGAGGCATTAGTTGTAAAACATTTGAAATGGGAGGTCTATAACTCTCTTTATTTTATGCCATCATCCTTGCTGTTGTAGCTGTGTGTTTTTTAATGCTGCATTTGATAATGCTTTTGTGTGTCTCAACGAATGAGGAGGCACACAAAGTCAAATACTGACAGCTAATTTAGTGTATAGGTTTTGGATATGCAAGAAAAAAACAAGTTCATATGACATGTTAACGGATTTGGAGGGTGGTTAAAGTTTATAGTTTAGCCACACTAAAATGCAAAATGAAAAGCCAGCTGTCACAGAAACTGGGATTTGATAATTGTAAAATATGGTGATAATGCTTTGGAAGGCATTTAAGTAGTTAAAGTCATTCTGAACATAAACAAATAAACAAAAAAGCTGCAGGTTGACTCAACTCTCACCCTTGCACTGGGCAACCATAGCGTGCATCACTGATTGCCAGCTTTGGAAAGTTACGAAAGGTCTCTGAAGTTATTGTGATCAATTGACAAGCATTTTTTTGTAAAAAATGTTTTAGATTTTAACAACACAAAATCAATAAGCAGTTGAATATCATTTTTATCCTTAGCACATACTGATATTCGACATCCTACAATTTTGTAATATAAATATAAGGTAATTATATTTTTTTATTCATATAAATGAACATTTTGATAAGTATTTGTGACTAGTACTTCTGACTTTGACACTTCACATTCAGAAGTCTGGTTAAAAATCAAATGGCAAATGCAGCTCTTGTGATGGATTTTTACTTAAACTCTCACATGTTGTTAAATGTGTTGTGCCTGTTGGACTTCTGGTCCATCTCAGGTGTCACACAGACCTTTCATTTAGACAGTAGTTTTTTAGTCAGACTCTGCTCAGTCAGGTCATTATAGAACAAACCTTAACAGGATATAGTGTGTGTTTGTGTGTGTTTGTGTGTGGCTGGTTGGTCAAATAGAGCAATCTCTGTCCTTGCTGTGAATATATGAATATATCATGACCAGCCAGATCAACCATGGGATTTATCATTTATGTGAGCAAAAAGAAAACTAGATGATGCTGCAAATAACTATAGTCTATTCTGCTTTGGATAAATCAAATATATAAGGGGCACCGTAGAGCATTCTTGTAAATGTATAAAAGGTAACATTCAATGTTAAAAATACATCTTGTAAATTCTAATTAATGTATTTCCTTTTTTATGCAATATTTGCATCGCAGATTTTTCCTAAATATTTTAAACCTGCATTGTTTACATCCTTGTTTACTTACTTACTAGCCATCCTCTTCTCTGTCTTTGCGGTGCATTTCTGCATTGATTCAACACAGTGCCCTTTTAAAACATTTATTTACTCACTACTCCTAGTTGGTTGATAAATCACTGTATTTTATTTAGCCATTAGCTTCTGCATTTAAGTGCTCACGACCATGTATTTACTCACACAAGCTAAACATTGCATTGTGTTGTTTAGCTTGATTTAATTCCAAATTTGTCCGTGTTTTCTAAAGTTGAAATGTCTTGAAGGGAAGTTTGGAGAATGTATCACACAGCTATCTGAGCAAATTTCTTCTATCACATCCGAAGGGGAAAATGCTAGGAAAGAGGAATGAGAGAGCATAAAAAGTGTTGGATAAACTAAAGAGTGCTGCTAAAACAACAAAGAATCATTTGAGGCAGTAGATAGCTATGTAAGAAAGTAGAAAGAAAAAAGGAAGTATTACGAAGGCAAAGGTAATTTTAAAACATTATAGATGTGCTGCAGGAAAAGCATCTGATGAAATGAGCTGAGAAATGAGTGACAGCAGAGAACATAACTGGAAATGGAGGGAGAAATTAAGTAGAACAGTAGAACAGATGGAAAAGGAAAGTGAAAAGACTCAAGTATACTGTGGAATTAGTTCCTTCCTTTTCAAACTTTTTTTGATTTCGTGATATCTCTAAATGTGATTTCAATTCTAGAAAGAACGTTTTGAAGGAACTTTATAATCCCACACCCTACATAAATGTAAAAATGTTTAAGAAGGGATGGGTGAAAGAAAAGAGCTTGTTTTGGAGAGAAAAGGCAGAACGGGGGGGTGGGGGGGTGGGGGGGACTGCGATACAAGTTGGGGCAGGTCTAATGGGCGGCTGACATTGGGGTATCAACTTACTAAACCTTTGTAAAGTATAAAATCAAACATGCAGAGCTTGTTCAGTCTTCACATTAGCTTACATTTGAAGAAAGAAGAATCTTTTGACACTGAGTGAATTTTGCTCTAAGTAAGTCTATATAGAGAGATTATTAGAATGGAAAATTGTAATTATTTATATTTATTTTATACTGTTTAAGGCATACTTAAAGAGGGATACAGTGGAAGGTTGTTTTTCAACAATGGCCATGCAACTTTCCCACAAAGTTGCCACAATCTGTCTGAATTGTGTTATATGTAACCACTTATTGTTCGTGTCTTCAGTTTTTCACATCTTAGTAAAGACCAAGAAATGCTTGCATCTCAAAAATTGAGCAAAAGGAAATTTAGCTTTCACCGCATCTGTAAAATTTGCAATAAATGTTGGCATAAAGTCTTAAACTGAACATGAGGGTTTTAACTGAATTGGTCCGTTGTCATTATTGTGTTAATGTGTGGGCCATTAACAAGGTAATAAGAAAATGTAAATATAGAAAAGAGTGACAGATGGCTGCTGATGATAAATATGCCAGTGCTAGAAGACTAAATGCTTTAAGGGTTAAAAACATTTGTTATCTTTGTATAGCAGACCTGGTCCCCCACATCAAACCCGTACTGAACACATACCTCCAACTCACTAACAAGAACCATGACGGCCATTAACGCACCCCAGGACAAGTAAGAAAAGCTCTTTTTAAAAGAAAAGGAACTGTTTCTTTCATTCTTGGTAAAATCTAATAGTTTGTTTTCATTTTTATTTATTAGTGTCTGCTAAAAATATTTGGACTTGACCCAGTGAATAAATAGTTTTGAATAGTGACTAATAATAAGTTGAAGGACTTCTTTGATGTATTTTCATGTGAATTTCCATTTGGCCCATTTTCAAGGTACAAAGCAGTCTGGATAATCTTCTTCATCCTGGGTTTGGGAACCCTCTTACCATGGAATTTCTTCATGACGGCAACAATGGTAAGTTAAGCATGCTTTTGGGACTATTTTCATCTTCGGGGGACATGACATTACCAGGCATGTTTCCTGTAGAACTCTGAAAGAACAGTTAGGTGGAAGTTAGAGGAAGAGCCCAGCTGTTAGCCTTTTGTTTGTGACTTGTTAATTGAAAGGTCTGGCTTCCCTTATAGAAAGGAATTTTAACTTCTTGAAAATGTGGAATTTCAGTTTCCAAATCCCGGGGGTTTGATTTAGATGCACCCTTAAGGAGATCTTTTTTTGCAGATGCCCAAATTTGGGCATATTAAATACGAGCCCAGTGCTCATATTTGTTTACAAATATGATAAATAATTCAACATGTTTATGAGGTCTGCCTAGCCTCTGCCTAATGTAACAGCCCTGCAATAAATTGTACAATTAATCATTTAGTCATACATTTAATCTCTAAAAACTGTTTAAGGGTGGTATTGATTCAGTTTGGTATAATTTCTAATGCTGATAAATCATGTTATGTTGCAGTCTTTGTTGGGTGAAAACATTTTTATAACCTCTTACTATTGGTCTGTTTGGACATTAACATTTGTAGATTATTTTCCTGCAAAAAAAAATCTAGGGTCTAAAACAGACACATGCCTTACATGCCTTTTATATCAAATCACAATCATATGACAAAAACTTGTTACTTTATTAAATTATCACTCATTGCACTGTTAGTATGAGGTTGAAAGAACATTTATCATTGTAATATATTAATTCCTGCATAATCATTTTCCCCAGTACTTTACAACAAGGCTGAAGGACCCAACCACAGAACTGCTTCTAAATCAGACCTCTAATGGGACATTGGATGCCAAGGACAACCGCAATGTGCTGGAGTCAAAATTTAACAACGTGATGACACTCTGTGCCATGGTGTCTCTGCTTATTTTTACCTGTCTTAACTCCTTCATACACCAAAGGTATCCACCTTGTTGCCTACTAATTAGCAGTTACGTTTTGTGCAAAGATAGGTTTGTTGTACAAAGACAGGTACCTAATACACAGATTGTATGCTGATCTATAATAGGTATCTTAGTTAAAAATGTCTATTAATTGAAGTGCGACTAAAATGCAGTTTAGGAGACTTCTAGTTTGGTCTGAAGAATTTGTTTTCTGCTTGCCCTTATTTTCTATCATATCTCTCGCTGCTTCCCTTTCAAACTTTCACAAAAGAGATGCTGAAAGAGCTGCTGTTCTGCTATTTCCCAGTATACTCGATTTATTTCTGCTGACCTCTTGTCTGTTTTTTTCAATTCTCATGTTTTTGAGCAAAGATTTCCTGTTTTAAACAAAGAACTGCTCATTGGGAACTGACCTAGTGCACTCTATTTTCCACTCTCTTGCTCTTTCTAGTGGAAGGATGTCATCTTCCTTGGAATAGCATTGATTCACTGTCATGTTTGGGAAATATTTGTTTTAGTTTCTGTATGACAATGGGACATAACCCAGTTTTCTATATTGCTTCTTTTCTTTACCTTGTTTGTTTGCCGGAAATGTAATTTTTTTTTTTTTATAATTTTTTTTTTTAACATAAATTGACGTGACAGAATACAGAATGTATTATGTTAATAAATCTTATTCTAAAATGGGGATGGGTAGGGCTCTTTACCAGGTAGTACAGGATTATTAAAGTTTATTCTCTTTGAATTGAATCTGATTCCTTAGGATTCCTCAGAAGCTGCGGATCTCTGGCAGCTTGACAGTCATCCTGGTGGTTTTTTTTTTGACAGCAGTGATGGTCAAGTTGGATATGACCCCATTAACCTTCTTCACCCTCACAATGATCAAAATTGTCTGCATCAACTGTGAGTTTCTAAATATACAAGTAATAATTATTACACAATCCTTCAGCAGCTGCTACAGGGATATTCTCTTAACAACAAATGAACCTAAAGATGTTTCCAAAATTCTCTGTACCCTTCCACAAAAATGAAGAATTTACAACTTTCTTTGAAATTACTTGACCCTGAAGAAAGCAATTAAAGAAAAAAAACAGACTTTGCTTTTGAGTTTTGATTCAGTGTTATATTTTTAATATTACAACAAAAGCCAAACCCGCTGGCAGAGTGACTACTTTTCTTAAATTCAAATAGATGTAATAATTACAGAAAAAAGTTTTAAATATCACTATAATGCAGTTATCATCTTTTCTAACAGATCTGTCAGGGAAATGTTTATTTGTTCTATTATTTCAAATATTCTGTTCAGTCAAATTCAAAAGTAAAATCAAGTTATTTCAGATCCTGTTTTCTTTGACTGCAATAATTTAGATTATTTAAGATTCCTTTACCTCTTTTCCATTTCTTCCTGTCTTCTCCCTCTTATTAAAGTCATCTACACTTGTTTTGTTGGGCAAATCCTTTGAAGGATGCACAAATACAAAAATGCAAATTCACATATTACTCCCATTTCTCACTGAGCTTTAAAACAGTCTGTAACTTACCTGTGTTTATCACTTACAATGGTTCACTGAGCAGTAGGGATAAGCTCACCGGCTCTTTAAACCTGTAGAGCCTTATGTTGGATTTAGAGTGGGGAAAATGTTGAACTTGATGCTTCGATACCGTAGTTGGCACATTCTCTCAGTCGATTTCTTTAGCTAATTAATTTTAAACGTTTTTTAACGTTGCTTTGCAACAATGCATTTACTTCTGTGTTTTAGAGTGACTCTCTAAATTATGCTAATTCTTAACCTTGTCTTGTTTTCTGTCCCTCCCCAGCGTTCGGGGCGATCCTTCAGGGCAGTCTGTTTGGGCTTGCAGGGATCCTGCCTGCTTCCTATACCACTCCCATCATGAGTGGACAGGGGCTTGCTGGCACCTTCGCAGCTTTCTCCATGATCTGTGCACTTGCCAGTATGTCTCTTACACAAAACACTAGTGCATCCCTTCTGTCGTTTGAATAGACAGGTGGTGGACAAAATAACTACACAGATGCTAATTGTTTAGTAGGTGGAACTGGTTGTACAGTTCTAATATTATTAATAGATTTCTTCAAGAGCAGCTCTATGATTGCAAGTTAGCATGCACATTTTTCATCGGTTCTGCTTCTGTATAATTCAGTGCAAACAGGCTATAAGTGATAAAAATTCACAGCGTAGGTCAGAATATCATAAAAACTCTCTTTAATGTTGGCCATGTGTATACAAACACACACACACACTAAAAATACCAACCAATAACATCCACCCATACTATGGTTAGTTGCACTGCAGTTAAACTTGTTTGTGTCTTAAACTTTCTTTAATCACTGTCACTTTGTCTGCAGGCGTGTGGAACCTGCAGGAATGCTTTTTTGTGTAGCTTATGTAATTTAAAAATTTAGTTATATTAAATTGAATATGGTTTTAAATGATTTATAGTTATTTATGTTCTTTGTTAAGCCCTAGTTTCTAGTTTATTTCTTAATTAAGCTCACAGACATTTTCTATGAAACGTGTTCAGTGATTAATTTCTTTTCTGTAAAAGGCCGACCAAATGTTCAGTGACTAACTTTTAACTGTGTTAATTTGACATCCTAGTCAGAATTAGTCCTTTGGAAGATCATTGGACACTTTCTATATGTGTTGTGAGAACATGTTATCAATCTGTCACCAAAGAAGCGGCCACAAGTGTGTTTGCTATTACTTAAGAAAAAGAAGATTAATTGAAAATTAATTTATTATTCGATCAACTTCCGAATTATGTTGTTAGAAATTGGCAGCATACACATGCAGAGACATCACAGCTTGCAGTCCTGACATTCTTAGGCATTTGACAGTCCTGCCTACAATGAATATCACTAGCATATTTATGGCTAGTAAATATACTTTCAGATTTTAATTGTATGAAACCTAAAAGAGGAATACAACTTGAAAACAATTGCATTTGTCTCCAAATATGCTTTCTTTCCTGCCTTGCAGTAACATCATTAAAAGTAACTGGTTCAAGTTTCCATAGTGGATTAAATTTGTATTTAAAATTGTCTTTTAATACACTAATGGTCTTTGTCTGCAGGTGGATCAGCTCTGCAGGACAGTGCTTTTGGCTACTTCATTACAGCCTGTGTTGTTGTTTTACTGGCCATATTAGCCTACCTCGCTCTGCCCAAGATGGTGAGACCTTATATTCTCTAAACATTGTTTTAGAGAGTTCATTTTGTTCTAATTTGTATTCTATTAATTTGTTTTAGTACAACTTTCTACAATGTTCCTATTTTGTTATTACCTTGTACTTTTTTGGGAAGAGAAGGACTACGTATTTTCACAAGAGTGCTTTTTACATAAGCTGTATAAATTTCTGTCTTTCTTTATTCCATTCAGTCCACACTCCTCAGTCTGTGAAGTCATAGAAAACACATCTGCCAGTGAAAATTTCCACCATCTCAAAGAACGTATTGTCCTGTGTTTATTCCCTTTTCTGGCTGTTTTGGCTCATTATGTTATTTTGGTCAACAGGAATTTTTCCAGTACTACACAGAGAGTAATGGACCTGCCCATGCTGCTGATGAGGAGAATAAAATGGATTTATTCAAAAAAGGTACATATTGTTGATTGATTGATTAACCCAAAAATGTATTTGATTCAATAGGTGGATGTGAGAACGCAAGTATTTGAGTCCCAACATTATCCGTACTTTATCCTATGAGGCCCCTAGTACAATGTTTGAATTATGTGTGTGAGCTTGTGCGAGGAGCGCACTGCCCTTACCTGAATTGTTAAGAGGACTTAAACTGAGCAAAAGGTGTGTTGATTACATTTCTATCGCATGATTGCTGTTTTAGTCGAGTGATAGAACTGTTCTTTTTTTTCTTTTTTCTTTTTTTTAAGATGCACAGTTCTGATTTGCTGTAAACAAAACACTGTTTCCCACAGCTTAAGTTTTTTATTATGTTGTGAGCACATACAAAATACAGTCATGGCCAAAATTGATCTGCAGACACAGGGTACAGAAATGTCAGCTTGCACTATCCGTCGCCATCTGAATGAAAAGGGAAGCTATGGTAGGGGACCATGGAAGACACTACTACTGAGACACAGGCATAAAAAAGCAAGTATGAAGTTTGCCAGAACGTATGTGATAAAATCACAATCCTTCTGGGAGAATATATTGTGGACAGATGAGATAAAAGTAGAGCTTTTGGACATCATGGAACTATTTACAGAAAAAGAAATGAGGCCTTCAAAGAAAAGAACACACAGTCCCAAAGATGTTTTGAGGTTGCTTTGCTGCTACTGGCACTGGATGCCTTTGTGTGAACAGTATCATGAAACCTGATGATTACCAAAGTGGAGTTAATGGATTCTTTGGTAATCATCAGGATAGGCATAGCTAAGCTGTTCCAGCACGACAATGACCCGAAACACACTTCAAAAAGCAGAGTTCTGTAATGGCCAGCAATGAGTCCACATCTGAATCCCATAGAACACCTGTCGAAAGATCTCCAAACAGCAATTGGGAGAAGTCATCCTTCAAATCAGAAAGACCTGGAGCAGTTTGCAAAAGCAGAGTGGTCCAAACTTCCAGTAGAGAAGTGGAAGAAACTCATTCATTGTTGCAGGAGGGGATTGATTTCAGTTATTTTTTCCAAAGGGGGTGCTACCAAATATCAAGTTAAGGGTGCCAATAATTTTGTCCAGTGCATTTTTTTGGCTTGTGAATTTTTATAAAGTTTGACTTTTCTTCTGTTTTTTTTTTTTGTGTGTTGTTCCAGTGCAAACAAAAACAATAAGCAATGTGAGTACCACAACATTTGTAATTGGAAGAATTTTCTGAGTGAAAGGTTATATTTTCTTTGGCCATGACTGTACATGTTATACATATGTATCCTATCCGTTCTCTGCATTTAATCAATCTCCCTGGGGGATCAGTGGGCAGCTAAAGGTGGCAACTAGGGAGTTAGTGCTGAGTGACTTGCTCTGGGATTTGATCTTCTCCATCCCATTCTTTTGCTCTACCACTTGAGCTCGCAGCTACAGCTAAAACTAAGTCAGTCAAATCCAACAGTCCTACAATAAATCCTCACTTCAAGGTTATAATGTAACCTGTGTTAGTAGAACACAACACAACTCAACAGCATCAAATACTATAAAGCCTCTATAATGTTCATACAGTTGATTCAGCACACATGAAACTGTTTCAACAAAAATGAATAGGAATACTAATGAATATTTTAGACTGAGTTTTATAAAATTTACCCAACTGAATGTGTGTCTTTTAGGTTATTTAAAATTACAGTAAAGCATTTTTAGAAAAATCTTGTTAGTGCCCTAAAATAGAAATTCATTTTAATCTGGTTCTAAATTAATTTATTTTGCTCAATTCTCATTTATTTGAAATTACTTGAAATAATTGAAATACTCAGTATTTATTTTATGTGATACAATAATATAAATTGCCCATCTGCCTCCCTGCTCTCTAAAGATTGGCCTTTGAAAAACCTATATCAGTTGTCCACCAATACATATATGCCCATAGGCCCTGCTCAGGTTGCATTTCAAAATAATAATTATGAAAGTTGAAGCTGTGGACACATTTCAGCAGTAAAGTAAAGTTGTTTTATTTAGCATAACTCTTGACGGTTTGACTAGCTGTGAACATGCCCACAAATATTAAGCTTTGAGTTTCAAGGTGTCTTATTCTTGCTTTTGAAACATATTTTTGTTTTTAATGCACAAAGCATTGTATCTTTTTGACTTTTTATGAAAGAACCAGACATTTTCAACACAGTCACTTATCCATTATACTGAAGATTGAACCAGAAGAATTCTTCCCAAGCCTTGAAAGTGCTCCAACTGCAAGTCTTGTAACATTGTCACAGAACATTTTCTTCCAGAAACTCATTATCCGATAGATGCTTTGTGTTAAGCAAGCCGTCTGGATTGTTTTCACTTCTATAATTTTCTACACTCTGACCACAGAAGTCAGACCCATTAGAGGTCTTTTTTTCAGTCAACCTGATTGACTGATGTGTCTGTTGTGTTAATTTCTAGTGTGACAGGGTGTAAACGAACCCCTACATTAAAAAAAGTGTGTGTAAACTTTCAGCACAGTCACTAAGTTGTTTGCTTCTCTTTCAGAAAACCCAGCAGAGATGCAATCGGAGGATGAATCCGGACCCACTGTATCTGTGTTCAACATCTTCAAACAGGTGAAATTATTTTCATGCTGTTTTAATTTAAATATTTTATGAATTGATATAAATCACTGTCTTTGTTTCCAAAAATTCTTTGTGCAGCTACAGAATCAAGACATTTCTGATGGCTGTATGAAAATTTTTTGCTTTGAGGTTGCCAATTGTAACTACATGTAAAGCCTGTCATTCCATTTTTAGACAACGATAACTAGGTCCTTTCAGAAAACCTGGATGACAGACATTAAACAAATTTGATAACGTTTGTCTTGTGCTCTTTATTTAGATCTGGGGGATGGCTCTGTCAGTGTGCTTCATCTTTACCGTCACCATTGGAACATTTCCGGCCGTAACCGTCGATGTCAAGTCCACAATAGCAGATGGAGGTGCCTGGGGTGAGTGTCGGTCTCTTACATCTGCTCCAGGTTACACTAACAAGACTGGAATAATCTGACATTTGAGGGTCACACTTTACTGCATTAGTGTTAGAGAAACGTTTGCTTTATTAAATTGATTAAATTGAAATAAAGAAGTCAAGTCCATACAAACATCTCCTTAAGGAATAATCTACTAAAAATATTCTGTTGACTTTCACTTTTCTCTGACATGGAGCACAGAAGCTGGTGTCAGTTTAAATTCACATGACCTCAAATCAGTAAAAAACAAAAAACTAAACAAAACTGTGAGATTCTTCTGGATGTTTTGATCCTTTCTGTGATGTGACTGGGGGTCACAACTGGAATCCACATTGAAAGCTGTGAATTCAAGCTTCCACATCAGTGAAAGCACAGACTTACACTCCCTTATTGAAGCCCTCAGAGGTTTTTATTTGACATTTTCATTTTTGTTTTTAATAACAGCTTGTTTATCTTACTCCCACTTCAGATACTTACTTCATTCCTGTGTCGTGTTTCCTCCTGTTCAACGTGATGGACTGGGCTGGCAGAAGTCTGACGGCTGTCTGTATGGTGGTCAGTAGCAACACTACAACAAGTCATTTCATCAACAGAATTGAGTTTTCTAACTTACTCAAGAGCTCAGCTATGCATAGTTAAGATAATATCATTTCCCCTCGTTTATAAGATGTACTGTCACACAGGGAGGCAGGGGTGAAAAGGCGTCCAAAGTATGGGGAAAATGGTGCACATTTTTAGACATCTCTATTGTAACACTCAGTAGTTCATATTGAAAGTGCCACAATTAATAGCACATCGTTTAGAAAACTAGAGGTAATCCCCATCTTAGAAGAACATTGCTCACCTCTGTACAGCTGACCAATGGACGTGCAATACTGGGAATTTCTGTAGGTATGTTTGGAAAATTACAATAATGATTAACACAGAGACAACCTGTCTGACTTTGGAGAGAGGGTTTCTGAAGTTTTCAAACAATTTTCTGGATGGTAGGAGTATAAAACCTAAAAACCCTGGATTAAAGCCAAAGATGATATCTGGTGTTATTGAGCAGGCGTCATGAAACAGGCCCTTGTGCAGAGTGGTTTGACAGATAAAGTTTGAGCTTCCTCAGAATTCAGCGTGAACATAATTATTTTACACGCTTGTTTCTGGCTAACTGTAAAGTCGCCTGCAGGTTCAGTAGATGTCTTCTGGTGATTATGAGTCCTGGATTAACTGCCTGCTTGTTTCAAATCTGTTAAACGACCATTTGTTTCGAGCATTAGCAGTTTCTTTGGTTAAAGTGTTTGTGTGTGTGATGCTGTGCATGGAGAAGGAGGGAGGGAGAAAAAAACACTTGTGTTTATAAAGGAAGCTGTTTTCAACCCTGGTCCTCAAGTACTCCAGTCCTGCTTGTTTTCTAACCTACCCACTGCTGATGACTTGGTTCAGGCTACTCAGTCAGAAGAGGGAAATTACCAATTTACTTTGTCTTCCCTACTCCACTCAGATCTAAGATGATGTCTTCCAGCTTCTGATTGAATAAGCAGGCCTGATTCAGGTAATCAACAGTGGGGGGTGAAGAACTTAAGGACCGGAGTTGACAGCCACATCTGAGCATCACGTCTATTCTTGTGAATGGATTTCTTCTATGGTTCCATTCTCTTGTTTGCTTTAACAAGTTACTTTACTTTCATGCTAGTTCCAGCAGTCGAATGATTTAGGCAGTTTAGATGCTCATTTCCTGTTTGGTCTCAGTGTAACTCGATTTTAGGACGTTAAAGATGTTCTCTATTGGATCCTTGCGTTCACCTTTTAGACTGAATTGACCCAGCTGTCACTTGACATTCTATGAAATTGAATCATTTCATTCTGAATTACTTAACACAGTCACAGTTACTACAGATAATGACAGTCATCTGCTCCTCTATCATAAGAATTTATTTAGCAATAAACACTGATCGGGTGCTTTCTTTCGCAATTACATAGTCAAACATTTGAGAAAAAAGATTTACAGAGAAACTTAATCGGTGTAAAACACTTAACCGACTTGTTAAAACTCACTTACTCTATCTGCAGCCGGGTAAAGACAGTATCTGGCTCCCTGTACTGGTGGGTCTCCGGGTCATCTTCATCCCTCTGTTCATGCTGTGCAACGTCCAGCCTCGTACCCTCTTCCCTGTGCCGTTTTATCATGATGCCTGGTACATCATCTTCATGATATTCTTCGCTTTTTCCAATGGATACCTGGCCAGCCTGTGCATGTGCTATGGACCTAAGTAATACATCACACACACACACACACACACACACACACACACACACACACACACACACACACACACACACACACACACACACAAGCAGGTGATACACAGAGAGAAAGTGTATGCACTACAATGAACCACTGTGACTGAAACCTTTTTTTACAGGTCTTGTAATGTACTGAAAGTGTAAAGTCATTTGCTGGGCTCAGCACTAGATGTTTTAATATGTGGGAATGTTTATTCCTCATTTCTCCTGCAACAAGCAACTCAAGAGTACATTAGCTCCTTTGCACCCACATCTCCAGCTGAGCTACCAGCTGTTGAGTTTCTCTGTGGCTAATGTCAGCACTAGGTTTTTAAACAACATCTGTGTAATAAAAAGAAATTAGATCTGTGGTCTTAAATTTGAATCTATTTTCAAGTTTACAAAATACCCAGACCTACATATTCACTCTGCTTTACTAAAAACATCACTGAATTTGGTTTCTCTGTGGTCTCTATAGGAAGGTGGCATCACATGAGGCAGAGACTGCAGGGGCCATCATGGCTTTTTTCCTGTCCCTCGGATTAGCGTTGGGTGCAGCAGTCTCATTTCTGTTCCGGGCCATCGTCTAAAATTTCAAGCAGATCCTTCAGTATATGTAGAGTAGACCACCCCGCCCTCCAAGAAGTCTCCCTCAGGATACCCTTAGTAACTGGACAAGCCACAATCTTCCACAACAGCCTGAGTGCAGCAGAGCGCAACCCAGCAAGCATATCAAAAGTGTTATTTGGGATACACAGTTTCCCAGATGTACAAAATGACCATGTACACAAAGTATCTGAGAGCCTCATTCAAAACACATTTCGTTGCAAAAGACTTAATGTTCACTTAGTATGAAACTATAACAATCACATTCATAAACATATGAAGTTGTAATGATCTCTAAATGAAGCTTCAACGCATTTTTGTTTTTTTTATACACCAAGCGTTTAGATACCTAACCTGTTATATTGAACTCATCAGTTTGTTAACTGTCTCAATGTTACTGGTATTTGCACATAGGCGTTAAGAACATTCTGCACTGTTACAGCTTTTAAACAATGATCAAGCCAAAAGACAACATGGGAAAATGATGAACTTTGAAGGGAAGTCACAACTCCTCAGACAACTAATGAGCGCCCCCTTGTGTTTTTGAGCAAAGTAGTAAATTCTCAAAGATTGTAAAGACCGAATCAAAACTAAAGACAAGGTTTTTAATCAGTAACCTGAGTTAGTCCATCTTAGTGCATTTAGTTTAAGCTTTAGTGCTCAGTTAAACCTGAAAACAGACTTCTTAGTGTAGTCTGGCTTGGTGGATCATATGTGTCACTTTTGATTATTTTTTTTGATTTATCAACCCACATGTGGACAATAGATTCTTCTTTTTATGTTTCTTCACACAGCAGACTTTCTAAAATTAGCAGAAAGCTGCTCAAGTGATATATTTAATGTCTTTGATTGAGTTTAGGAAACTTTATCTTGGCTTTTCTTAAATTGTGCCATTTCTCATCTCACATGTTCTCACAGATAAGAGGTTTTATACCAGAAGTAGATTTTAGTTTTTTAAACCTGAGTTATATATTTGTGTCTTTTCATTTGTGTGTTTTTTGTAAAAGCCTGGTTTAGTTATACACAGTATTATTCAAAAAACTACATGTATACAAGTACTGTCTGTACTTGTCTGTTCACAAGTACACGGTGTTACTCATAATTTTAAACAGTCCTGTATAAAGATAAAGCTGTATTTTTAAGACTCTGGCTCCTTCTGTTTGTCAGTTTTTGTAACACTCCACTGATGAGATTAGAGTGAGGGATTATCGGATATGAAAGATCTAGATTCAACAGCTTCATCATGTGAACACTTCTGCTCTTGATAGTGGCAAGAATACCACACATTAAATACTTCACCAGTAAAGGTACCCCTTTAAAAATAAAGTAAATATGGAAAACTCTGTAATTAAGTATGTATGAGCTGAGGTTTAATTCTTTATCAATTATAGTACATACAGTAATGTATGCAGTGTTTTAGTCTTGCAGCTATTTTGTAACATTTTTGCAGGTAGGTCTGCGACTAGTAAGTGATGGTCATTTGTGATTCATTAACTGATTAATTTGTATCTTCCTTTGATTGAGAAAATGTTTAATTTAAAATATGACTTTTATTTGACAATTATTCATTTTGTGAATTTAGTACTGTGACAATCTGATTCAGATGATTAATTCAATGTTATGAGAAAAGTGAGCGGATGTAATCTTGCTCTCATTTGTCTCCTGAATGTCAAAGGCCACATTCCTCCACTTCTCCCTCAACTTGTATGGAAGCTAAGAAATAAAAGCCTGCATGTTGGCTGTACTATCAAACTCTTCCAAATCTGTCTCTGCATCATCAGCTTTAATTGTTTGCCATCTTAGGGCCTTATCCATGTAGACTGCAGATATTTTATAATTATTGCCAAAATACTCCTTTGAATGTCTTGGCTTTTTTTGGATCCTTGATCCTGCTCCATTTGAACACAACCTAATCTCTCCAGGTTACCCACTCGTATACTGCTCTAAAAGATAAAGCAGACCACTGTCATTCTCTGTTTTACTCTTCACCCCTTGTTCAAATGCTCTGATGAAGAGTCTATAGTCCAGAGGGTCCCCACTAAAGTTAGGAATATTTTGAGGAGGTCGAGTAGACAACTTGTGATGTTTAACGTCATGTTGCAGTATCATGAGCAAAGCATGCTGACTTTCGGAACCTGGAAGCTGGCTAACAGCACTTGCTTGGGAACCACAGTGGTGTGTTTGTGCCTCTAAGGATCCATCTCTACATGGACTAAACACGTGAATTTAATACTCGATGGAATAATGAGAAAGGCTCTTTATTAAAGTGAGTGCATCGACACTTCCAAAGGAAACTGGACTTTCTGTTTCAATCTACGTCCTAGCTGTAGAGGCAAAGCCAAATCTTAAGGCATGGAGAATGTATTGTAAGGAAAATTAATGCAAGAAAAAATGCCAAATAAGGCCAACAAGATACTTAGGAGGTCCTCCACAAGTGCACACATAGGACTAAAGAAACAAACAAGTGTAATAGTGTATCTACCAAGAAAAATCTAAAAGAACAGAAAAGGACCAAAACCAGTTATTGATGATTTATTAAGGTAGATATTTTATTCAAAAATAAATTACCAGAGATATCTTTAAAAGGCAGACATTGTCTCCAGCCCACTCGTCACAAACAAGATTTCCTTCTCAGGATCCAAATGAAGCTAAAGTAAATCCAAAAGCAGCAATTTATCATTCTTGAACTAACCACAGACAGTTAAGCTAATCAAGAAAAACTGCCATTATCAAACGACTCACTACAAATTGTATACAAAGTTTATTTAAATATTTAATTCAATATACATGCCCAATTTGTAAACTGTGAACAGACTGTACAGTATGAGACTGGTGCTTGAGGTGAGAAATAATGTGGATGGAATCAATGCAAAAGAGCTCAGACAGATGTGATGCAGCTGTTAGTGGACTGAACTAAAGAGTTCTACAGTTATCTACAGCAACACCATGAAATCACATTCTCACTGTGGAGAAATTGTTTTAATCAAGCTGCTTTTGGGAGAAAATTTTAAAAATTACAACATTTGAGTGGGACATTGGAAAAAAAACATTGATTTGAACAAACATATTTTTGTCAGTAAGAGGGAGTTTGGCAAATTCTACAATGAATAGAACCCTAACCCTAACCCTAATGCTACTGGTGTAAGGTAAATGTAAAGCTACAGCCACTTAAAACTGGAAACAGAACCAGCTAATCTGACTGTACAGAATAAACTGAAAATCTGATTGTGAGCTCATTTTAAAGCTCATTAACATATTTTACCTTGTTTAGTGAAATAACAAAACAAAATTAATATGCAATTTCATGCATTTTAGGTGCGTATAGGGAGCTGTGCTCCCAGGTTCACACTGCCTCCAGCTAAGCAGCTGCTGGCTGTGGCTTCATAAAATTAGTATCAGTAACACTTGGCAAAATGTAAATGGTTAATAGAGCTGGAGATAAAAATCCATTTACATCTCCAAGGCCCCAAATCCAAGAATCAAACTTCGAGCCTGCAGGTTCGAAAACTGTTAAAAACAAGCCATTGTTTAATGAAAGGCAGTGGAAGTGAAAATGCTCCTTAGTCACCTGACTATAGCAGACCTCTGAAATCTCTTTATTAGCTTAATGCTACAACACATTTGCTCTTAACACCATGCAGGGTCAAACACTGGCAGGTCTGTGAGATACTAAAGGCCATTAAAACTTGTCAGGTTCAAAATAAAAACAAAACAAGAAGGTTACAGTTGTCTTCAGTATTACAATCACAACATATTAAAGGGAGAGAAAAAGTCAGAAGAAACCTGAGCTCAGAAGTTGATTATACACGTTACCCTGGTTAACACACCTTCCAAATTTAGTGTGGAGGAAAAAAACAACAAAAAAAAAACAAGAGGACAGACAAGTGTGAACTACTAGAACCAAAAACAGTTTGTTATTTTCAGATTTGTTTGAGTAGATCAATTTAACAGGACTCACTTATGCTTCAAAGAAACATTACAAACTGCCTAAGTAAGAAACCTAAGTTTGAACAGGTCTTTAAGACAAAATGATTAAATGCACATAAAAAAGTTTCAGTTTGCATCCACTGTTGATAACAGCTGCCCACAGCATTGTCAGTTTTCCCTGAATAACAGCTCAATCCTGAAGCGAGTGCAATCTGCAACCAGCAACTAAGTGTCAGCCTACAATACACATTACAACACAAGATTCATCTGTTACAGCATGGCACAGGAGACTGTCCTTCAGGTCCTGTTTTGGCAAGAGGTGATGTCACCTGCTTTTCTGCTCGGTCCTCTCATGAATTAGCAGTTTCTGCTCTGGGGCACTGGGGGGCGGTGGTGAGCAGTGCAGAGAGCAAAAACAGGTTCACAACAGTAAAAGGCAGGGCAGCAATGTAATGATGGGTGTTTTTGTAGTGATGGTGGTGCAGCTTTGGTGTTGAACTAATTTCACAGTTCTATGATTGAACACATTGAGCAAGTGGGCGGGAGAGTAATGAATACAACAGGTGAGATGAGGAAGAGTGTCAGTGAGTCTTTAACTTAGTGTGCTGTGAGCCCTGTTCTGTCAAGCTGGCTTTGATAGAGTTAACCACCGTCTGTCTGACGTTATCCTCCATATAATGTTCACTTAGCGGCTTCAAAACCTGCAGGACAAAGGAGACAAAGAGGACTTCATGTGAGAGCAAATAAAGTAAACTCTACAAAGACAGACAATAAAAAGGGTAAAATAATAAGGTTAAACAAAACAGGATGTAGTCTCCAACATGCTGACCACAGAAACTCATCCAAAACTTCTTGTAAAAAACAAAAACACCACAACTGAACAAAACACAAATAAAAACACTTAAACTGCTATTGAACCGCAGGCCTTCATATCCTTGAGTTCCTGAGATGGGCCTGTCCTGCCATTGTTCAGAGGGTGTCTGTGCCCAGATAAAGTAGAGAAATCCAGCATAGTAGGACTGAAAAATAACAAAGAAGCCAGCAAACTGTAGAGCGTTTGATATGAGAGAAAAGTTTAACAGTCTGTAAATGTGGCGGTCGACCAGCTGCTAGTTAGTCTTCTTGTAGTTGTTGTTGAGAGGAGACAGAGCTCGGAGCCCCAGCGTCGCTCCTGATTGGAATGAAGGGAGAAGAGAGATGGGCCACGCCAGGCGGCTCCTCATAGGTTCCAAAAGTTTGGAAAACACCTGAGAGCACAGCAGGGAGGAACGGCAGAGTTAAAAAAAATGGAACAAGATGGACAGGCACTGGAATAGGCAGAGGAAAAAAGATGTAGGGGGAGATATACAAGTAAAAAAAAAAAAAGACAGTATGTCCACATTGAGCCATTTAAAGTTTATCAAACACCTTTTTCTCCGCCTAAAACAGTTTTTCCAAACATCCTCCACAACTCTAACAGGATGGTTCAGTGTATTCAAGGTCAACAGAGCCTTTCCACATGGATGAGCCAGGGTCAGGGTCTGTGTGGCAGTAAAACTATGAATCCTTTAGACGCTTGTAACTTTACCTAAGGTCGTTAATTTTAAACACCAATAAATCCTAATACACACCAGACAATATTACAAGTATAAAAAAAGGATTTTATCAGTGCAGTGTAGCAGCGTTTGCTGCTCTAGCTGTTGTGGCTTTTTACTATTAAATCAGTTTTGTACTTGCAGCTGTGTGACAATAGAAACAGGACATTTGTATGAATGTCACAGCCAAGTATATGTGACAGGCAACTTTTCTCCAGTCTCAGTTTATATACTGAACAACGCAACGACGAGGCAGAGTTGTTATTAAACTGTACAAGTCTTGTCATAAAAACCTGTTTATCCCACTTTTTAACCATAGTTTTGCTGAGGTGTTATGTTTGCCACATGAAGTTTTCACCCAAACCGCTTTTAAACTTTATATGGCTTAATGTAGCTGTACAGTGCAAAAGATATGATGGAAAACCGTATAAGTGAAAACACCAGAGGTAGAATGGCAGCAAGAGGTCCAGGAGAGGAGAAAGTAAAAAGAGGAAGTCACGCAGGAACCGAGACAGCTCACCTTTCTGACAGCCTTCTGTAAAGCAGGGGACGGAAGAAGAGAGACAAAAGCAGAGGAGGGGGGAGAAGTCAGGAGACATGAGGGCAGTGCATGTAGTAAATCCCAGACATTCATGAAACTCCAGATAAAAAGCACAGAAGCTGGCTTAACCACAGAGGAATAAAAAGGATGGAAAAATTAAGTAGTGGCTTCAGAGGTTCAATGTGGAAAGAAGCACTGAAAGGTAAAAATGGTTAAAGAATACAATATGGTGGAGAGAAAGAACACGGGAAAGGATCCCCATCTCAGGTTTAAAAAATAAAAATAAAAATAAAAATTTAGAAATAAAAACAACATGGGGAACATGAGAAAAAAATACAGTAAAAACAAAAAATGAATAAAAACAAAACATACAAACTTTGCTTGTTTAAAATCCAGATTCTTATTTTAACCTAGTGGCATAAAACATTTGCAAAACAATGTAAAAGAAAAGAAATGAAGAAAAACAAAACACAGCAGAGGCTGCCAGCACTTCTTGTCAGTTGTAGCTTAAACCAGGTACCAACAAAGACCATTAGAATTGTTCCCACCTAGTTGTGAAATGTTTCCCTTCAAACAAACGAAAAAATAATTTTCAATCCCTGTTTTCAGCATGTACATTAATCTTAATCCACAGTCACGTCTACCTATTCTTGTGTGGACAGTCATTGACACAATGCGTCCCAGTCCATATCCCTAACACTAAACCTAAAACCCAGTCTTGACCTTCGTAGTTTGTTGGTCCGGTCAAAATGTTCTCACAACAATGGTATTGAAACAAAGTTTGCCCACACAGGTAAATTAAGACATGCCCAAACACACACACACACCACACACTCCTCCTCACCTGTTCCCAGAGTGTTTCAGCCACCTGATCTATAATCAGTCCCACCTCCCGAAACTCTCCAGAGTACTTCACATATGCCCAGGCACAGAGTGACAGCAGTGCCACGCCCATAACTAGGTTAGCCAGAGCTGCTAAGGTGCTCAGGCCAATGAAGCCTGTCACCCCCGACACCACGTAGGTGACAAACATAACAGCAAAGATCGTAGCAGGTGTGCGTGCGGCGTAAAAGATGTTTTTGCCGTCATTGTGTTTGGAAAAGTTGGTGTAGGACTCGTCAAGCTCGGCCTCCAGCTGGTTCTGGTAGCGCTGGCAGAACTCCTCCCCGCCCATTTTCTTCACAGAGCGGAAAAAACGCACCGAGTGCTCCCGGAACTCGTGATGACAGCGCTCCAGGTCAGCTGGAGCAATGTATGGCTTGTCACCGCCACAGATCTGAGGAGGAAGGACATCGAATAGGAGAATGAAACTGAAATAAGAGACAAAGACTAAAAGACTAAATAAGAATGGTTTCAAGCTTGAAATCACTCTTTTTTTTATTATATTTATTATAATTTTAAATATTCTATTTTGCCTCTAGGTTTCTCTACACATTAGAGAAATCAGATTTTGATTACATCATGCTTGGTTATTTAACCGATGCACAGCGGAGAAAAAAAAATACACCTGTTCTTACCTGCTCCATATTTTTGCTGTACATGTCTTTGGCTCCTGCCACAGCAGTCAAGTTGTTTGCTTCTGCTGTTGCCTGAAAAACAGAAAATAACCCAAAAAATTCAAAGCAGTGACCCACACTTTCCAAGACCATTTCTTTTGGCATAGTAACTAACCTGCAGCATGGACTTTGGGTGGGGAAGTTCTTCACCTTGGTAGATTTTTATATAAGCCTGCAGAAAACCAATACGTATCAAAGACAGCTTTTCCTGTGCAATAATATTCTGAATGTATATTGATACACAGAAATATATAATTTTCTAATAAATATGTCCTACTTCCAATTGTTCTGTAAAATCTCCGTCCCCCCCCTCCAAAAAAGACCACGTTTGTGTTGTTTAATCATCCAAAGCTTACATTTAAATTATTAATTTTCTATTAGCAAACACTGACATAACATTACAGGGAGTGGGTTGTTTAGATTTACTGAAATGGGAAAACTATTTGAAACCCACTGGACTTTTCATAAAATCTTTCAGCACCTTGAAGTACTCCACAAGATCTCTGCAGGTGACCTTGTTTCCACCAATCTCCTTCTCTACCAACTGATCTGGGGCCAGGAGGAGAGGAACCAGCTTAGCCAGCTCCTTCTTAAAATCACCATCAATGTCTGAAACACAGAACCACAGCCTGATTGTAATTTTAGTGCAGCATGCATTGTTTATGACTTTAGTTTAATATTAGTTTAAGGCTATAATCTTATTTTCTCACCTCTCAACCGGCCATCAAAGTACGGGTTTGTCGCCACCTTGAGACCAGGATGTGGCAGCAGGAAACAGCTGATTTTGGAAAAGCAAGAGTGGATGTGCTTCCTCACATTCTGCAATTCTTCATGTTGGTTCTGTTTTACCTGTATAAAAAAAAAAAAATACTGTAAATGGTAAAAGTCCTGGCTGGTAAATGACGAGGTGCAGTGCATCTGACTTGATTTAGAGGGTCCTCACCTGTAGCCTTTTCTCCAAAAAGTTGTCGCCTCCTTCCAGGCCATAGCCATGTTCATAAGGATAACTCCAGTCCCGAATCAGGAACATCAGAGACTGAAACACATGCACAAGGAGTCACAATGAGACATATTACATTCGATTTTTGAAAAAGAAGTTACGGTTAAGATGATAACCATTGTAGTTCCATTGCTAAAAATCTCTGATTTGGTCTGAGTTCCATAATTTAAGTAACTAAATACAATTATCATGTTTTACCTGTTGTTATATACATGGTGCTTAAAGATAAGGTTCAGTATTAATTTAAAGGAACGTTCTCAATTCTTCTAATATGCAATTTACCAATATTATTAATTACAAATACACAATCTGTTGTGCTGCCACATATGAGGTGTTCAATGGTACTGTAAGTAAATGTATACAGAAAAAAACAGAGGCTACCGGTACCTGAAAGGGTTTCAGGTAAATCTCTTCCATTGCCAGTCGTCCATATTCTGTGAAGAGCTACAAAAGAGGGAAACCAAAACAAGATAAAACAAAGACGTTTATTTTTGACCAGAAAGGTAAAAATTTAAGACATTTGGTGCAGGGAGGAACTGACACCAACCTGCAGATGTTGTAGGTCATCTTCCTGTATGTTTTGGGAGAGATTGTATACCTAAAAACAACATGAAAAACATAATGACAAACTGTTTTAACTAATTACAGAATATTTTCTACCATTCTTTTACAAGCACGCTTCAAGTGTCACCTGTACAGAGCTGGTCATTGTGCTGAGTGCAAACACAGTAGCACAGTCTTTTATAGTAGACTGGCTGTCAAACGCTCCTTGAGTGTCAACAAGGAGTACGGCAACCTGTTGGGAAGGCATACAATAAATGTGCTTGTTTCACATTTATATACTATTACCATTACAATGAAAATATAAATCTGAGGTTTAGCAGGTTCTTACAAAGACAGATTTTAACTAAGATGCAGCATTTACAACATTTTCTCTCGAAGCTTGTTTTATGGTGTAGTTTGATAATTCTCTACCTTGCTGCCATCTGGCTTGTCAACCACAAATACTTTGCTCCAGATCTGAATTCCAGTGGTCTCCCTCTCACAACCTCCTCGCCAAGTGAACCCGGTCAGGGGCTCCTCATCACCTCCAATCCACGACTCGCTATTCTGCAGGAGATGAAAGTCAGCTGAAGAGAAGAATTGATTCACATGGATTGAGAGCACAAATGGGTAGTTAAGTGTGAGATAGGCAAAAGATATCTGACATTTTCTGGTGAAAAAATGTCTTAATGGTATTAAAAGCTCAGTGTTCCAAATCTTGTGTTAAACGTGTAATGAACTGGATTGAGAAAAAGCTATACTATCAGACCACACTTAGACAAGCCTTGTATGACAACATGTCATCCAACAGTGTTGTGTAAACTGAGCAAGTAAACGCTAATGGACGTACATAAGAGCTCAATGACCTAATTTATTTCTTGTTTCTCAATTTCACAGCATGTTTAGATAACAAAAACTCCCCCCCAAAATTAAAAATGTCTTGCAAAATGTTAGGAATTACAATAAAACTGCCTCAATTAAAAGCAACATTTTGTGACCTTGTTTGTATTTGACCACAGATAGGGAATGTATACAAGCTTCAAAAGCAAATAGCTGATTTGCAAGGCAAAGTGTGCATGAACACTGATTCCTAGTGACTACAATATGACATCTCTGCTGCATGTCTATCCAAAATAATAGCTTATTATACTTACCTTCAATTAAAGCTCTCACAACAGATAATCACACAACAAGGAAAGTTCTCAACAGCTGCTAATGTGATTTCTAACAGTGTGGTTCTTTGGCTTCGGTCATCAGTCCGTTCTTAAGCTAACATCAATGTTCGGAAAAAATGTGACCACATGTTCATCCTGCCCAACAGCTGTGAGAGGGTCATAACATTCCTCTGTCTTTCCTGTTGTGCCTGATTATGTGTATTAAAGTGTAGGAGCCTGTGAACGTGTTTGTTAGAGTTTGGACAAATGAGTGTGTTCAGCTGGTGCTAGAAAGGCTGAAGGACTAGTTGCTGACACTTGTGTCGAGCAAAGATATTGCTAATATTATATTAGCCAGCACAACTGTATGTGCACACAAAATGGGGTTAGGGTTACAACCAAAATATGTGTGTATGTAAATTACTGCAACACTTTTGTCTTATGTTGTCTGAATAAATCAGACAACCAAATTATTTAAATTATCCCAATTCAACACTTACAAGTCCAGCACTCTCATTATGAAACTAATAGTCTCACCTTCCCACAAGGCTGAGACCAGTTTGACCACCTCTCCCTTAGTCATGCACCTTGCTGAATGGGTATGTCAGCAAGGTGACTGAACAGGAAGCAAGTCTTTACTTGCACATTCTGGTGCACGTGCTAGTTTGAGTTGTAATCTGATTTGCTGTACTTGTTCTTCTAGCCCATCTGTTTTCACAATCTCAGCTGACTCCAAAGGTTACACAATATTGAACTCCACAAGTAAACACACATTCACATTACGGGTCTTTCAGAATTAGCACAAATGTGAAAGAACCTGATCTCATTGACCCTGGACCAGTAACATCACTTTAGAAACATGTGGTCAGATCAACATATGAACTGGGTGATTGTTTAAATGTTTACCAAGGCTTGAAGGCTTGAAAGTCACCTGTCCAATCAAACACATGACAATACAAAAGTTTATAGGAAACTACATTATAGTCAATTGATTATTTACTTAAAATGTTTAATACAAAATTATTTACTACTTTCCACTTCTCTAATACTGTTTTCTACATTAGTGGTAAGTTATACAATAATGTATGAATCTGTTTTATATCAAACAACAATATAATTCTATAACAAAATGCAATAACCAAAAAAATATAAAAAAAAAAACATGAGTATACTGGCCCAGTTCTGCCTTTTACAGCAAAATGTATTTCATTATAACTTCAGTTCATTGGGTTTATTTCAGACTGGCTCCACTTTTGGAACATGGCGTTAAATTCTGATTGATTGAATCTATACAATATTAGATTGTATAGATTATAAAATGCCTCTTCAATATTGCATTATGTCAGGAAACACTTGATATTATGTGTTTAATAAAAATATATTTTTTTCTTACTTGATTGTGCATGTAGCGCAGCATGAAGTCCAGCAGGAAAGATTTTCCCTTGCGGAAGGCCCCAGCAACAGAGACTACCACCACATTAAGGTCCTTCACATGATCCTGCAGCAGGATCTTCTCTAATGCTGCGGCATCCAGCTCAAAGCTATGCTCATCCTCGTTGGCCAGGACGATCTGGATGGGCCTGGCCTTTTCCTCTACCACAGCCTGAAGACATGAGTTTGCAATAAATCAGGGCTTTCACTGCCATTAAGAAAGGTTCAAGTGATTACACTGTGAGGATAAGGCAGGTTACATGAAGTAGATGGAACTGAAAACTACAGAGTGGAGAGCTGTAAAAGCTTCAGGGGGAAAATGAAGTAGCAAGAACACGTTTAGTGGCCTGATGTACGACAAAGACAGAAACCAATTTCAAAGATCTCTACAGATAAAATACAAAACAAAGAACATTCTGTATATTTCTGTGTTTTATAATATAAATGCCTTGATTTTTTTTTCTCTTTACACCCTAGAGAGGAGGCTATAAACTCTTATCACCAGAAAGTAGAGTATTTAATTTCTCACTGCTTCTGTCCATTTACTGTATAAATGTAACATTCTCAATTTTTCATTGGAACGGGTGGAGAAAAGTGTCAGGCATGTTGTGTGATAAAAGAGTATCGGCGAGAATGGAAGGAAAGGTGTTCAAGACGTAGCTGAGACCAGCGATGTTGTTCAGCTTAGAGACAGTGCCACTGAAGAAAAGACAGGAGGCAGAGCTGGATGTAGCAGAGCTTAAGATGTTAGTGTCTCTTTGGGAGTGACGAGGATAGACAGCATCAGGAATGAGTACATCAGAGGGACAGCTCATATTAGATGTTTTGGAGATAAAGTCAGAGAGGCCAGATTAAGGTGGTTGGGACACGTTACGAGGAGAAACTGTGAATATATCGATAGATGAATCTGAGGTTGGAGCTGCCAGGCAGGAGGTCTAGAGGAAGACCAAAGAGGAGATTTATGGATGTAGTGAGAGTGGATATGAAGTTAGTTGGTGTGAGAGAAGAGGATGCAGAGGACAGGGTTAGACGGAGGCACATGATTCGCTGTGGTGTCCCCTTAAAGGCAACAGCCCAAGTAATGTCTCTGATGTTCTACAGATCAACACCTACTCAAATAATTGGGAACTTAACCTAAACAAATATTATGCACTTTAATAATTTTCTCCCTCTTTTTTCAATACAGTTTTGGTCTTACAAACTTTTAAGTCCAAAGCCATGCGCAAAATAATTTTTGGTGAAACAAAAAACAAGAAAGGGGGGCTCGAAGTTACAGCTACATCACATCTTAAGTACATGCTTGCCATTCGACAACAACATGGTAGGTAGCCTACTAACTACCTCTACCTCTCTTTCTTGAATGTCTTCATCTGGTGAGGGGGTGACGATGGCATTTTTGGCAGGATTTAAGGCCATGTTCTTGGAAACCAATTCATCCTTCAGGTCTTCAGGTTTGGCTAAAGGAGGCTTCTGCTTGTGCCGATAAATGGGAACATCTTCGACGCCACTCAAGCCTTTAGATAACAAAGCAAAACAAAGAGAGAAAGATTTCACTGGTTGGATAACTTCCTAGTCCACGTTAGTTTTGAGAGGATGGGCATAAAGTGAGATGTAAGAGAAAAATGAGTCATATTGTAAGATTTAAAAAATAAACTTTATAGAATTTCAGTGTAATAAATCTGTCTATAAAGGCAAATACTGATTTTAGTTAAAGAGAAAATGAAAAATGGTCTATATTGGATTAAACAATATAGGAATGGGGTTACAAGGCTACGTCAGAGAGTACTCTTTTTCAGTTAAAGAGAAGTAAAATGCCCTATATGGGTCAAATTGTAGGCAGGGATCTTGTCAGCCTTCTGGGCTGGGCTAAATACTGTTATCCACTCTGGTATACCCATCTGGGTCAAATTCAAAAATAACTGTATGCTGAAATCACAACGGACCAGCACACAGGGACAAAAGAAGTTACGAGGACAGCACTTTCAATTTTTGTCTTTTGGAACTTTGTGTAAAGTATTTTCCTTAAATCCAAAGCATGTTTCCTCTAAAGTCCATTCTTTCTTCCTGTCACAGTACTACAACTGCAATGTAAGCCTTAGTGCTGAACAAGAATCTAGAAGTCTCAAAAGCAGATTTATTGTTCTTCATCCTTAAACTGTCAGGTTATTTTACATATTTAATTTTTTGGAGGTTCATAAAATAATGTAGTGTCTATAAATATATTTGTCCAGTTTAAAAACCTATAAATATTCAGTTCACTGTCAGAAAAGACACATGAAATCAGCTCCCAACTGAGAACCTACAATCAAAGAGTTTGCAGCTGTTTTTCCATATAAATGACCAATAATAAGTAGTAAAAACAGTCACCAATTATCTGTGTTGACAAATTAAAGCTCTACATTATTCTGACATTCATTTTCACAGTTTAGCCCCAGCTCTAGAAAATAATGTCTTCTCTTTTTTACTGTTAAGGAAACAACAACTTGTACAGAGTTGAGATTACATTCCCTTAATTACACTTGCCTACAGAGCTGACAAAGAGTCCACAGAACAGGTAGCACAACAAATATTAAACATTACTCATTTAAATATTTAGGTGATTATTCATTCGACCGCACTAAGTTGTAGCACCACATCCAAATTACGCTTTAGCAAACCAATCCCTTCCAGTATGGTTGCCATCTTTGATAAGCAAAGGGATCTGCACCTTAGCTCACTAATGCTCGCAAAAGTCTAAATATGCTATAAATATGCAATGCCGTGCTAATGCTGTGAGTGCAGGGCAGTTACAGTAATCTTCTCAGAACACAAATTAGCCCTGCACATTTCCTCAGTCCGTGGTAATGCAAGCTTCCATCATGTGCAGAGCTGCACTCGGCAGAATTAAGTGGCACAGACTCCAGCCACAGGAGAGACCTACACAAAGACCCCATTCTGCCGGGACTAGACTGGAGTCTGTGTTTCAGTAGAATGTAAGTGAGAAACAATACACAATAAACCTGCAAAGAAGCATAATAGCCAGTGCAAACCATCAACTTTGCTGGTGTGTTCATTTACACTTCATGATAAAGTGGAATGCACTGTCCAAATCCTCAGCTTACAAACATCGAGGACACAACTAAAATTAGCCATCTTGCTTATCTTATGGACACAGAGCCGATGATAACTGGCCTATACAGTCCACTTCCCTGCCTGTACAATCAAACACAATGTTAAAGGAACGATATTTTATCAATTATATCAGACATAAAAACATAATTCCACAGTTAACCCTAGTGGTCTATTTATAACTATGTAAAATAGTCTACAACTCAGCACTGTGTCCCAAGTCACCTCCACCTTCCCTGTACTCCTGCTCTATATCTGAGGTAGACTTTGATAAGGCCATAGTCCACTTAACTTAGAAGCTGTCCAAATATAGGAAGCTTCAAACTTTGCAGTTTCTCTGGCTTAAAAAACAAAAAATGGATTGAGAATATTTTATTATATTTTATATTATTTATTTAGTATTACAATACTAATTATTAAAGCCAGAACTTAAACTCAAGGATTTCAGTACCCTCTTATATTCTTTTGACTCCCAGCCTAGGCATTTGACATAGGTTGGAAAAAATGTGTTACTTGGTAGTATTTGTTTATTCTATATAAAGACAAATCTCAAAGTGCTAAGTTTATAAAAGGAAGCAAAGAATCCACTTTAGCCAATTTAATGCATGTACACTGAAAACTCTCTACACTAGGCACCAAAGGAGAACTTGACTTAGCCTCTCTGGACACGAGTCAAGGAGGGCAAATGTTAAGTTGCAGCAGGCAGGCAAATTGTAAGTCTGTGGGGACAAAGAGCACATTAAGAACAGCTACAGTTAGAAAATGTTGCCACAGAGTCAGCTGGCCTGTATAAAAGTAGGCATAAGGGTTAGCATGATAAGGAAGTACCATGTGGAGGCTATTTACCACTTGCTTACCAGTTCTGATATAAAAACCAACAAACTAACAACAACAACAAAAAAAGACTACAAATGTGCAGGAGTACCATTTATTTTCACTCATTTGTATTCTACCAAATAGACAAAAGATACAGTTTTTCAAATTGTAAACTGTCAATTGTTTAATCAAGGATAGCAGTGCTGTCACTGATGGGGAGATTAATCTAAACATGTACTTTATATTGGGCATTGTGCAAATGAAAACGTGATCCTGATTAAAAGCAACCTTAAAAATTAAGCATGAGAACCTTAGCCAAAACAACAGTTAACACAATTACTTAAAAGTTTGGGAACACAGAAATTAATCATATACACTTTAGCAATTAATATCCATCATGATATCCAAAATCAGAGATGCTTTGAGCTTCAGTAAGTGTAGAGTGACAGAGCTTCACGACAGCGAATGAATGTGTGACAGTGAATATGTCTCATAAAATGCTGGTAGACATATATTGTTAGCCTGCTAGCTTCTGCAGGCTATGCTTATAACATATGATACTTTAAGCTACACTACTTGAGGCAGATTGATTGCTGCATGAGTCTGCAAAGAATATACACTCAATAGATAGAAAACTCAGGCTTAGCTATGACCGATGTGTGTAACAGGTGTTCTTCTCAGCATCAGTCAACATTGTGTTAGTGGGTTGTGATTTAGTTCTTTTCATTTGTTGGGATTATAGGATGGGTTCACAATTGTTAATATCTGTCATTAAAAAAAGAAAAAGAAAATAAAAATCAGGTTTCACAGTACGTGTTCCAGGACAAAATTCAGAGTCCACAGTCTGAGAAAAAAAAATGGTTTCCTGAGTTTATCTGAAGTTCACAAGAGGCTGCAACAGTCAGAAGTCGAGTGAGATTTTTCCACTATTACTGTTTTGTAAGGCCAAAGTAGCTGCTTTTCCAGTATTTTTCACGAGAAATTACAATCAAACTTTGGAACAAACAAGATTTGCAAATTAATATTTTCATTATCAACATCCTACTATTGTCCCTAAATAATATGCCGTTATAATTTTTTAAAGAGCACAATGACACCTTTAAATGTCTTGTTTTGTCTTAAAAAAGGCCCAAAGGTAATTAATCAACTATCACACGTGTTAATTAAAAATCAATTTGACAAGCTTAGCACAGTAAAAAGGGATAATAAACAAATCCAACATGCAGCTTTAAAAACATACCCACTTTGTTTGACTAATTCATATAGTTAAATCCTTCAACAGGCTTCAGATAAACTTAAACATATTTTGAGGAGTGTGGACAGTTAAAATGAAATGCATTGGAGAGCGATCCTTAAACTACCAATGTGTCCACTAATGTAGCTATAGTCCACTAGTTACATTAGTGTACAGTATTTAACTAGTTCAAACTACGAAACCACCGTGGGAATTACATGGATACGTCTGTTAGCAAACTACTGGTCAAACTAGATTCATTAGTGGGATGAGGAGATCAAGTAGGCGAATCTGAAACTGGTGCAGTTTAACGCGGACAGATTCCAACTTCAGAAACGACGCAGCTAAACCCAATTCTGGATCTGGCTGCAACACCAGGAAGGTTTATAGACGAGAAACCAAGGACAAGATGCTTATTCTCTCATGGACCAGGGGAAAGTGACGGACCGGATAATTAGGCCGACAGGTGTCGCGGTTGAAATTTGTATCCGGGTCAGAATCAGTTCCAGACCACAGCTTTATATTGAAAGAGATAAAAAGAAACTTAAAGAGTGTCTATGTCTATCATTCTATAAATAAGATTCAAACGTTGTGAGCTATGTTGACAATATGTTTGAAACGCACAGTGACGTAGCGGTACTATAGCAGGGGTACCGCATTTGGCAGGACACCGTGGGTCACCAACTGAAAACATCAGTGTCTGGCTAACGGAAAACCGAGAGTTTGCCACTGACAGTCAAAGACGACGAACACTAAAACACATTTACTTCTAACTCCCGTAAGCTCTGTAAATATTGTCTGCTGTCTGACATACATCGCTACGACAAAAACAGCCGTTTACCTTCGTCAGCAACTCGGCTTTTGCAGTTGGTCTCGATGTGATTTCTGCTCCTCAACCCGCTCACCTCCGCCATCTTGAACTACTGAAACCTAACGTGTCTGACGTCAAAGAAGCTTTTTTTTTTTTTTTTTCTCGCGCGGTCTGCGGAAGTTCAGGCGCTTGCCGCGAGGCATCCACAGCTGGATGAGCACTGAAACTAGTTTTACTTTCACTGGAGCAAAATTATTTTCATACATTTAAAGCTATATTCTGTTAAGTATACTAACATGTGACCAAGTGGTTTATTGAGGAAGTCTTATAGCCTGAATTCAGGGGCGTAGCAATGATTTCTGCAGAAAATGAAGGTCATCATTTCAGTATTGTTTTTAGCTCTTAAACGGCGTTTAGGCTGTTCTGCACATAAATTCGCAGCCTTACAACCCCAATGTTTCAGCAGTGAGAAAGACACAAGCTAAAAGTGCAAATACCTGCCAAATGTAACCACAGATTATGTAGGCGATTTAGAAAAAAGCGCATCCACTACATTAAAACAATTTTCTGAGCACAAACCTAAGTTACTGATTTAAAAAAACAATATAGTCTGTTTTGAAAACTTAATGCTGATGACATTATGAATGAGCAAGTCTAGTCCAGATTTGTTCTTCCTGTGCCTCATAAGTAATGTTTCTCCAAAAGTCCAAAATGCTTAAGCGTTGTTAGGTTTATCTATAGATTCAAGCAGAGAGGTAGTTCAAAGATCTTATTTAAAAAATCTTGTCCAAAAAGAATTCTATATAGAAATGTTAGTAGCAATATAAAATCCCAATAGGGGGCTACACACCAGTGAAACGTTTTGAGAATAAAATATTTACTGGCAATCAATTTCACTTTAAATAAAAATTATTTCAGAAGTGAATTTTATAAAAAAAATAATTAAAAAAATAATCATTTTGTCTTTTAACGTCTCAGCAATGTTTAAGGACAATTAAGATTTACTGCAGGTTTCAGCAGAATTCCCATCCCTTAGAATCAGTGCAAATTCGAAAATTCTTTTTGTGTCTGTTGCATTTTTCACACATTAAAAAAAATGTGAAAAAAAAATATTGCAAATGTCTTGTCATGAGGATTTGTATAACAACTGAGTGTACAAAAGATACAAAAGATACAGTATTTGCACATGGGCAGACTGCAATAGTGATACACTTTAACATTCATCGTGATGGTAACAACTTTCATCAGGATTGCCTGGCCTTTCCTCACTACTCTTGACTCCCTCACATACGAACAGTTTAGATTACAGGAATTATAATGATACAATGGTCAATGTCACATATTAGTGACAGAATGATGAGTCAACCTTAGACCTTCCTCCACTTTTTTACCTTCCCTGACATCTTTCCAGATATGCTGATTAAAAGCAGTAACACACTGGGTTATACAATGTGTATTGTGGAAGATTCAATTTGAACAGACTGTGGTTGTGCAGATCACTTATGCATATGTACTGTATGCACATGTTTCTTTGTTACATAATATGTAGGTGCATTAAATAATCAGGTAACCTGTGTCATCAGCTGTGTGGGTGTGTTTTAATTCAGTCTCACTGACAGATGCACCTCCCTGGCAACATGAAAAACACATCTAAACAATGTGACTGCTATTTTTTCCTAATCCTAATCTTAATTACTCCATGGAAATAATTTGTTTCGCCTTCACTCAACAGGGTAATTTACTTTAAATAGCTGACTTCAGACAAGCACTGACAAAACACAGAAATACAGAAATGTTTTATGTAAAATTTCACAGCCTTCACCAATGTTTAAATGTCAATTTAATAGGTAAGGTAAATTGGTTATAAGCAGGAAAGTCAGTATGTGCAAGGTTCCATTTGGTTTTGTTTACCGGAGAAAGATCACTTGAAAAGGGTTTCTGGTTAGGCTCAAATCCTTTAGATGAAATGCATCTTGGATCATGATTCACCAGGGTTTATCAGTTTATGATCACCTATTACAGGTGCATTATTTATTGTACTTTCTATTCAATCCAACAAAGTGCCTCAGAGCCTGATGCTCTTTTACAGACAACCAACCAAAGAAAAACATCCTAAGAATGTGAGAAATGAATCTTGAAGGAAATTGGATTCATTTCCTCAATGACTCATAGTAAATATCTAAATATCTATTTTAGGTATTTCATGACAACAATAGAGTTGTGGTTAAGACATTGTATAACTAACAGGTAACATCATAATCAGAAGCTGAGTTATTTTGTTCTGACTTACCTTTACTTTCTGATGTTAAAACATTTTCACATTAGTGGTGTGGCTCTAAACTTTGTACATTTATGGTCTCCAGATGATGAGCTGTAATGACTTTACTGATACCCTGATATTCCCTCTATTACAACAACTACTAAAATTACTACTAATGTGGTGCATGTACATGATGTCCAACTGCTGCAATAACACTTGTGATGCTTCAGCATTTTTGATATCACATCACTGAGTCAAAATTCAAATGTGACCAGTACTTTAGTTTATAATCAAATGCCATTCTCATGACACTCTGGCTTGGTTATTGCTAATTAGCAGACATTTGCAAACAAGATGTGGAAATAGTAATGAACACACGCTTCCTCCCTTCCCTTCCTCCTTGTGCACCCACCACCTACAGGAGTGTTGCTGTCACTGGTGGATGGACCCCAGTACAGATAAGGCCTATCTCCTGTATTAAGCCACATACTGTATCTGTGATGCAGCAGAGATATTCTGTTCTCTCCTTACTAACTTTATGGTGTTTTAACAGCTCTCAATGATGATAGCTGCTAAACAAAAAGTCATAAAAGCTCTTCACCTCAGTGGATGTACTCACTTTATGTGTTTATCCAGCTGTCCAGCTGTACTGACATTGTGGAAAGACTATCTGCTGACAGAGATACATAAATAGGAAGGCAGGTTTTCGTCAGGCCATGTAATCCCCTGTGAAAATCTGCTTGGCTCAGTAAACCTGGCCTTTGGTTCGCTGGTTTGAAGGATCTGGATCTAACAACAGGGCTTTATTAGACCAGCTGTGACAGTGAAGCATAATTGTGGTTTAAAAAAAAAAAATACAGCTATGCTTAAGCTATGCTTGTTTGACCTGTTTTCAAATAAATTATATTCTTGGTATTTTGAGGTTTTGTGTTCTTGCCTTCTTATACTCAGACAGCATCTGTGTGGAGTTTGTAAGATAAAGTTATCGTGTGCAACATTTTTCACATATTTTTTAACAGAAATACCTTCCAACTTTTACATTTGCCTTTTTTTTGGAGATGTGTGGTGGAAACCTTCCATGACACAAACTCATACTGCATATTCACTTCTGCAGATATACATTTTTAAAAGCATTTAAGTGAGGCTCACTCTTCTGACAAGTCAGAGAGCAGCAATGATTTTTGTTTGATGAATACATTTTGTGGCTTCTTATTTATTGTGATTTGACACCTATGACTCCCTGAAGGGCTGTGCAGAGAGTATCAGAGTGTAACGAGCTAAGGAAAACTGTATCAGAGGGGGGGAAAGGACAGCCGGGCAGAGGACTGATTCCTAGCTTAGCTTGCACACTCTAGCTGTAATTTGATTTACAGGAAAAACAATTGTGGACATTCTTATAAAAATGTGAATTTGAACAATTCACTGACATCAGAGAAAACATCTGCTGAGGAAATGTATGTGATCCCATTGATTTTAAAAGTAGTTACTTAAACAATTTTAGCCTTTTAAGCTGTAGCGATTTGGTCTGTTTGCATAGTTGTAGTGGTGAAGTGTGTTTGCATTGGCATTTAGATAATCTATATGCTCATTCAACTTGAAAACCGGAGTTAATGCTTAGGGAAAGTAATCAAAGGTCCTGTTGTAACTTTCCAACTTTCCAACACACACATCAGCATTACACACACCTAAGGAGACAAAGACTGAAGATGGATTCTTACTGTAATAACACTACACATAGCCAATCACGTTTTAGTTGGCTAGCTGTGACTGGGTGTCTATCAAATCCTGGATCAACTCTCAGACGGGCAGGCCCACATATCCAGGAGATCCGGCTGCATCACAGGATTAGATATGACATTTAGGAGTGACTGAAAGACTTTTGTTCTTTTTCCTGTGATAATACACATTCGCAATAATGAAGACATTCAAAGTAACATAATAATTGTGAACATGGGTTGTTTGCAGGGCGTTGTCTTGCTTAGAAATTAGGACAACAGAATCTGTGTCCAGGAAGAGGTGGTAGTCGAGTGTCAGTCCCTTGTTGAGTGAGCTCTTCTCCATTTTATTCCTTCTTCAAATACACTATGATGGATGAGAATGGCCAGCGGTAATAGTAATGTACACACACAGAGGGGGGAGGTTTCCGGTTGTAAACAAGCAAGCTGAAGAATAAGTGGTTTTTCAAAAGAGTGAGAAGGAAGAAAGAGAGAAACCAGTCATGTTAATCTGCATCAGTGCTTTTTCTATTCTTAGCCAGTCCCACCGGCCAGCAGAAATATGAGAGACACACGTGATGACAAGGCTTGATAAATTTAGAGAGAGAGTCAGAGAACAGTGGTAGAACCCTCATACCAGTGCTAAACTCCAGATGTGTTGACTGCATGTTTGTACAACATGTGGGCTTGTGTCTGGTTGGTATGGAGGAGCTGTCGAGTCGAGTGCAAAGTCTTCTTCCTTGAGTGATCATCAACCTGTCTATTTCATGCTTTCCTCTTTACCTCCCATTGAAACTCGGGTCGAGGTTGAATACCAGTGCATGCAAGGGGTTTTTTGTTGGGTTTTCGCTATAAATCTGTACTTCATTATATAAAGTGCCTTAAGGTGATTTTGTCGTAAATTGGTGGTGGTTTTGCATCCTGTTGAAGTCAGTTTAAATGAGCTGTACATACAGTTTACTGTTGAGTTTAGGAAATGGTGGCGACTTAGTACCGGGCTCCCTCTAGTGTCATGTCTGTTTCCTCAATTATTAGGCCTAATTCAAATCAATATAATTTTCAAGGTCTAAAACAAACATCTGAAAACAAGTTAGGTTTTTTAAAGATAGAGTTCAGAACCACCCCCACCATTGATGATACTACTACTACT